>NC_142841.1:42100000-42175317 GCF_061612785.1 Hesperophylax consimilis
CTGGTCTTGTACCTTGTACAGCATACATTAAATTTCGTATAATCTGCCTACATAATTTTTCAATATTTTTATCTACTAAAAAATAAGCACATATTTTGTTTTTTTTTTTGCGTTAATAATAATTCCATTGTCGTGGGACCATTTAATTATGTTATTTAGGTCTGTTTGTAAAAATTCCTCAATTTTCTGTAGATTTTGTAGCACATTTGATGTAAGTATCATCTGCAAACATATTATTATTTATTTTACTTTTACAAGTTTTATTGTTCGCACTATGGTTTACACCGTACGTGTTCGCTGAGAGATGCGAAGACTACTAATGTATTATGGTTGATACATTTGAGTAAGAGGGCAAAAAATTAATTTTTAAATGACAAGTCAAATATGCTATGGCGATGTTAGAATATTGCGTGTTCGTAAAACATAATATTGATAAAAATAAGTTTAAGGGTTTAATGAAACGGAGTCAGTACCTTCCAGCATACAATTGTTCCGTGCAATTGTTTTAAGATAATTTAATAATAACATGCATAACTTTGTTGCCCAATAAATGGTATCACTGTGTTATTTGTATTTTGATGGTTCCCAGAGAGATGACTTGAACTAGCGATCACTGAGATTGTTATTAATAAATCAGGTTAAAGTGTAATAATCATGTATTGTTTCATAGTGCTTTCACACGAACGAAGTATTGAATTCCGTCTAAACTTAAACTTTAGGGTGCACAGTTTACACACGCGCTGTGCAAGCGGGTTCCCTACAAAGCATCGGACCATCATATTATATATTCTTACAATATAATATTATATATATATTGTAATATATAATACATTATATATTCTTTTTTCACAGTACCTATATATTATTTAATTATTTTTTCTACCTAAATATTCGCTAAGTACATAGTAAATTTTTTTATTACAAAGATAAAGGTTTTTATTTAGATGTCAAAGTGAACGATTTGAAGGTTTGGTGGTAATTTACAAATGAATTCATTTGGGGGAGGCAAACGAGATTATATCAACGTGAGTTATTTAATGTAATACACAAGAGTTCTGCTTGATTGAGTTTTGGGCTTCCCTAATTTACCTACCCCGCTCCATTGTATTATGTGAATTATTCCGAAAGATAACAGACAAAAAGGGGTTGAAAACGATAAGGGAAGGTTGGAAATTGCTGATTCTACGTATCTACTTAGTAATATGAGTTCCGTGGCAGAGCTGTAAGCTACTTAACTTTGGGTCTGGATAATGCAGATTTAAAAGTTAAATTTAAATAAAATATGTTAACGATTTAGTAAAGCAGGGATATTCACAAACAGATGGATGATATAAATGTGGTGAAGGCTGATATGAAAGAAAACTGCTGGTGCCATAGAGTGATCGGTCCCATAAAAAACTTGTGACAAAATAATAAAAATTTGGCCGTCTGATTGTTTTTCAATTGTTGTATGTGAGCCAGGTCAAATGAACTTGACCGAAAAATCTATTCAAGGAAGAATGTAGCTACTTAAAAATGCTTCTTAATTTTCACCAGAAGTAAATGAAGAAAAAAAAATGAAGTTGTTTTACTAAATCACTTTAGTAAATCCATTTCACTTCAGGAAAACGGAAACGCCCCACGAAAAATTTCATCATTTTGTCACTTGGTGGAGATATCCCTAAAACGGCAGGCAAAAAATATACACCATTTTGTAACAATTCATTTGAAAATATAAATATAAGTCAAATACAAACGAGAAACAGCTGGTTAATTTCCTAGAAAACAATAAAATCACTCAGTACACAAGATGCGATTGCTAATGTAACTTCACACATTTACGAATAATTATATAATGGCGAAAAATGTGCAGGTATTTTTTATTGATTTTAAAAAAGCTTTTGATAGCATATCCTACGAAATTCTACTGAGAAAATTGGAAAATATAGGTATAAAAGAAAATGCGATTAAATGGATTACCAACTATTTAAATTAATTAGGTTAATAGTGATAAAGAAATATCAGACTTTGGAATCCCGCAAGGTACGGTGCTTGGACCAATTCTTTTTACAATATACGTTAACGATATTTTCTTTCAACCATTATATGGACAAATTACTTCATATACCGACGATACAGTACTAATAATAAAGGAAAAGACTTGGAAAAAGTAATGCTAAAAGCCACAGAAGATATAAATACTATTAAAAATTTCTTCGACATTAATTAACTATCACTAAATAGCGATAAAACATTTGTCATTCCATTTGCAATACAATCAAAAGACACCCCTAAACACTTTGACATTATCATACATGACAATTCTAAAACACACGATAAAAATTATTGTTGCACAAACTGCTAAATATTAAAAACAAAAAACACAATCAAATATCTAGGAATAATAATAGATAAAAATCTGAAGTGGAAAGACCAAATATGTCAAGTTGTAAAAAAGATTAGAAAACTAATATATATATTCTTAAGAATCAGATTTTTTTTGTCGATAAAAAACTTATGTTAAATATACTATGTTTTGGTTCAATCAATTTTACAATATGCCATCATTAGTTGGAGATCCGCATATAAAACCAACCTCCTTCCAATAGAAGTCGTGCAGAGAATAATTATTAAAATCATATTAAAAAAACCTTCGGATTACCAAAAAGACCGCTTATTCGAAGAATTTCAAGTACCTCCTTTTAAAGATCTGTACATTAAAAATGCATTAATTCAAATCATAAAAGAAAAAGAAAATTACTAATTTCTAACTGAAAATCGCACTCGACTTAAATACATTTTTCGATGTCCAAAATTAAACACTTCCTTTGCACAAAGTTACAATACATACCAAGGAAAAACCTTTTTCAATCAACTCCCTGAGTAAATCAGAATCATAAACGACAAAAGCGAAGCTTTGAGCATTTTGAAAAAATATTTTTAAGTTAAATTATCAAAAAAATTTACAGGAAATATTCTACTTAAGAAGCAAATTCTTCTCCAAATACATATACATACATATTAAAAAAAAATAATAATAATGGTCTTTATCCCAGAAACTAATAACATCATTTTATATATATTATAGCTACTAGTAGTACATTTTACCTACAATATATTTTTTTCCTACTTCTTGTGATTCTATATGTATATCTACAATAATATAATGTACACTCCTCTTCTAACCACAAGTTAATGCTTCTCTGAAAGAGTAGTATTAAATGTTGTCATTGTAAATGTTTAGTATTGAAACAGCTTTTTGAATTACCTACCATTTTTCCTACTATCCATCTCCTTCCCTATAAACAGTCCTACCCACATTGGACCTTATGAACATTGTTGCACTAATTGTCGCAAATACCAGTCGAGCTCGTGTCGTACATCAAGAAGGTGCCACCTTAAATTTCGTCGTCGTATCATATGTGTAAATACCAAAATAAATTCGTTTGTTGTTCGTCTCGTTTGTGGAGGAAAATTCACCAGTGCAAAGTGCATCGAGAACCCGTATTTTTGCCCGGATTCATGGGAGTTCAGGTAGGCTGTTTTCCTTCTTCCAATTATTCCCGTGCTATTTACAAACCAATTGAATGAGCTTTAGTTATCGTTTTTTTACAGTTCACTCAAAGTGTTATAGAACACGCAACATTGTTTGGTCCTTCGAGCCGGATATCGATCTGGTTGGATATTGAACATCGGTTCAATTAGCCATTCAATTGTTTTTTTGAATATCACAACCTTGTCATCCATTCTCCTGTCTAAAAGCTGTTTCAACAATTTAGAATCATTATTCAATAATAGAAGCATAAATTTAGTACCTAGAATATTGTCAATATTGTTTGCAAATTCGGTGGGTAATCTTAAATTTGTTACCTTCAAATTTGAAGTAGGTAGGTGCAATTATTTTTGAATATTGTCGTGTCGGTAAAACAGATTGTTTCAATAATCAGAAAGTGGCTGGTTTTTAAGTTGGTACTACTGAGTAGTCAGCTGTCAATTGGACGGCCATATTGGAATACATTGTTTACAAATTATCTAGCTGTCAAAATAGTGTGTTGTTGTTTTTCGGAATTTTGTTTACTAAAATACTTTTCTTAAATCTGCAAATATGGCATCGAACGCAATCAAATATAAATTGGCGATTTTAGATCTAGAAAGTATTCGCGCGTCGGCGGTTAAGGCTTTAAAAACATCGGAGTTATCAGATAAGAAGATTTTTAAAGCACGTTTTTCGGATATAACAACAGTTAGAGATAATTTCGTACAGTGTCATATGCTTTTGGAAACTTCGAAAAAGGAGGAATCTGAAATTGCAACTTTGCAAACAAAATATTCTGAATTTAAAGATATTTATTACGAAATACAGTCACATCACAGTGAATTGTTTCCGGAAAACTTCGAAAATGATTTTGAAAGTAAAAATGTTACTAAGAATTCAAATATTTCACTTCCGAAAATTAAATTGATAAATTTTTCTGGAATTTCAACAGAATGGGTAAATTACACAAATACTTTTGATTCGTTAATACATTCAAATAATACGTTAAATCCTGTACAAAAAATGCATTATTTAATTAGTAGTTTATCTGGAGAAGCATTTATTTGTGTTAAACATCTTCCTATTTCGGAAGAAAATTATATTGTTGCCTACAATTTGTTAAAGGCAAGATTCGACAACATTCGGTTAATAGCAGATACCCATATAGAGTTAATATTGTCATCTCAAATTGTCAAAGCCAATGATAACTTGAGGAAATTTATTTAAATATTGAAGGAAAACGTAGCGGCTTTAATGGCATTACATTTTCCAGTACATGAATGGAGTTTCCTATTATTACATATTGTTTTACGTAAATTACCAAAAGAATTACGTATTGAAGAATTACGGAAAAAGTGCCTACATTTGACCAATTATTACATTTTTTGGAGCAACAATGTCTAGCTAAAGAGACCGCGTTGGGCGTTTTTCCGGAAAGTCTGTCACAAAGGGAAATCTTTAATAAAAGCCCCTCAAAATCATATAACATTAAAAATCGTTCGAATAATAATAATAATAATGTTAGTTCTTTTGTGTCGAATGTCGTAAATAAATGTGTTGTGTGTAAATCGTCACATTATCTGAATAAATGTGAAAAATTCTTACGTCTGTCACCAAAGGACAGATTTTCATTCGCCAAGGAGCACAAGCTCTGTCTCAACTGTTTACAAAATAAACATAATGCAAAAAATTGTCAGTCTCGTTTCTCTTGTAATGAGTGTCAAGCTAGACATCACAGCCTGTTGCATTTTCCAAAGAAAATGTTTGAAAATACTGAAAATCAGGAAAATTCTGAAAATCAAGAAAATTCTGAACCACTTGCTTTAACAACTTTCTACAATAAAAATAGTAAATCGGTACTGTTTTCCACAGCCTACGTGGAAATATTAGGAATAAATGGCGTTTTTCAAAAAGCAAGAATTCTTTTGGACTCGGCGAGTCAGGCTAATTTCATTTCGGAGGAGTGTGCAAAACGCCTCGGCTTTTCTCGTTCAAGTAAACATTCATTTTCTATCGTCGGTATTGGTGGCACTCGCACAATTGGATCAAACGGATTAGTAAAAACAAATTTTCGTCCTGTCGCCTCGAAGGAGTCTGGTATTACTACAGATTTCCTTATTATCAATAACATTTCATCGTATTTGCCGTCGTCTCATATCGTTGAACATGACTGGCAACATATTAGAGGACTCAAATTAGGAGACCCAACCTTCTACTTGCCATCAGCAATTGACATTCTACTCGGAAGTAATATTTTTGCCTCATTATTAGGCCCAGGTAAATTGGTCGGCAAAGAAAATGAACCTATTGCCATCGAAACAACATTAGGATGGGTTTTAATGGGAAATGTCGGATCGTCAAATGATTCGATAAATTCATTTTTTACTTCAATGGATGACTCAATTGACGATAAACTTAAATGTTTTTGGGAAATCGAAAATGTCCCCTCGTTGAAAGAAATTCGATCCCCTGATGAAATTCGGTGTGAAAAGTTGTATATTGAAAATACCTACCGTAACAAAGACGGGAGGTATGTCGTAGCTTTACTATTTAAGGAAAGCCCAGAAAAATTGGGAAAGTCATATGACACCGCATTGTCGCGCTTCATGCATTTAGAAAAGAGGCTGGATTCAAATCCTGATCTCAAATCGCAATATATTTCTTTTATGAGAGAGTATTTAACTTTGGAACATATGATTGAAATACCATCTCGGTCACCAGTTGGAAACTATTTCATACCACATCACGGCGTAATCAAGGAGACAAGTTCTACAACTCGTTTGAGAGTCGTTTTTGATGCAAGTACCAAAACATCATCGGGTATTGCATTGAATGATATACTTTTGGTGGGTCCAAAATTACAAAAGGACATAGTCGAATTGATGTGTAATTTTCGTATACACAAAGTCGTTTTTACAGCTGACATACGTCAAATGTATCGACAAATCCTCATGGATTCAAACTCGTGTAATTATCAACATATATTATGGCGGGAGTCGCGCAATCATCCTGTAAAAGAATTTGAATTACAAACGGTCACATATGGGACAGCAAGTGCCCTTTTCTTAGCTATTTGAACATTGCATCAATTAGCAGCTGATGAAAAATCTAACTATTCAAAGGCTGCAAGCATATTAATTAATGACACATATGTAGATGACATTGTCAGTGGTGCGCAAACTTTGGAAAGCGCTCGATATTACATCATGGAGTTGAATGCATTACTTCAAAAGGGTGGTTTTGAATTACGAAAATGGACTAGCAACTATCCTGAAGTTTTAGAAGACATTCCTCTCAATTATCGGGAAGTACCATTAAGTTTTGAATTTGACGGTGATAAGAAAAATATTAATTTATTAGGTATTCAATGGATCCCGTCGCTCGATAAATTTACATATAAAATTAATAATGCTTTTAGTGACCACTGCACAAAACATACAATGCTATCTACCATAGCACGATTATATGATCCATTGGGATTCATTAACCCTGTCGTTTTTGTCGCTAAATATTTCATGCAAGAATTGTGGAAGTTGAAACTTGGTTGGGATGAGGTAATCCCCATGGAAATGAGTTTGAATTGGAAGAAATATATAACGGAACTTCCTTCCCTATCAAAGTTAAGAATTGATCGCTTTGTTACTACGTCTCAAAAAAGTCGTTGTATACTGGTTGGTTTTTCTGACGCCTCTGAACGAGGATATTGTGGAGTTGTTTATTTGATTGCAATCAATAATCGAGAAATTTCAAGCCACATTTTACTATCTAAATCAAAAGTTGCACCCATTAAGGTGATATCTATTCCATGGCTTGAACTGCTTGGAGCAGTTTTGTTGGCAAAGCTGTTAACCTATTGTAAAGAAGTATATAAAGATCGACTTCAAATAGAAAACATTATAGCTTTCACCGATTCCACTATTGTTTTGGCGTGGTTAAAAACACCTACGTTTCGTTTGCAAACTTTCGTTGCAAATCGTATTGAAACCATCATTCAAAGTCTACCTTACGAACATTGGTTTCACATTTCGTCGCAAGAAAATCCTGCAGATTTGGGGTTACGAGGAGTTTTTCCAAGTGAAATTGCCGAATCTTCCTTATGGTGGTATGGTCCACGTTTTATATCGTCACCCGTAGAGGAGTGGTCCTTTGTTAAACCTCAAGATATTCCGGTAGAACAAATACCAGAGTATAAATCGAAGAATCTTATTTCATTATCAACTAATGTGTCGACTCGTGACCAAGAGTTTCTATTGAAATTTTCATCACTATCGAAATTATTACGAGTTATAGCTTGGTGTCGTCGATTTATTAATAGATTAAGTTTGAAATCAAAGATAAGTTGCAACACACTCTCGTTGAAAGAAATTAATTTATCTTTGACCTGTTGCATTAAATTCGTTCAAAATATTTATTTTACACAAGATATAGATAATATAATCTCGCATAATGTGTGTTCACCGCAACTGCAAAGGCTTGCTCCCTTTATCGATGAATTTGGAATATTAAGGGTGGGCGGACGTCTTCGCTTTGCACAAGTAGTGTCGGAAACCTCTAGACATCCTATTATTTTACCAAAGCAATGTCATTTAACAACTTGAATAATAGATTATTACCATCGTTTGTACCTTCATCCTGGTCCGCGTGCATTGCAATCTATACTATCGTTAAAATATTGGATAATTTCGGCTCGTAACGTAATTCGACATCGTTTGAGCAAATGTATCTCTTGTTTTAAAAACAACCCGCGTGGTAGTTTACCCTTGATGGGTAACTTGCCCGCTTCCCGTTTTCGAGAAGGTCGTCCATTTTTAAATGTAGGAACCGATTATGGAGGTCCGTTTGTAGTCCGCGAAAGTAGGCGTCGCGGCGCTAAAACCTATAAAGCCTATTTATGTCTATTCGTTTGTTTATCGACCAAAGCCGTTCATTTGGAATTAGTGTCAGATCTATCCACTGAAGCATTTATAGCAGCATTAGATTGATTCATTTCTCGTCGTGGACTTTGCCAAAACATTTATAGCGATTGTGGTACCAACTTTGTCGGTGCCAATAGATATCATATAGGTCTTTCTAAATTTTTAAGATTACCTGAAAACAATAACACACTTATAGACGCTACTGCCATTCGTTCAATTATCTGGCACTTTAATCCTCCCTCCGCCCCACACTTAAACGGAGTATCGGAGGCTGGAATTAAATCAACTAAACATCATTTGAAAAGGGTAGTGGGAAATCAAGTACTCACTTTTGAAGAGCTAGCCACTGTTTTGACTCGTATCGAAGCAATCTTAAATTCTCGTCCTATTGGCGCGATGTCAACGGATCCGTCTGAAATGGACGCCCTGACTCCAGCGCATTTTTTTATTCATTTTATTCTCTAGTTTCTGTTGTTGAAGAAGATTTTGTGGACGTACCAATGAACCGTCTATCGCGCTGGCAATTATTGAAACAAATGTCTCAACATTTTTGGAATCGTTGGCGAAAAGAATATTTACACACTCTTCAACAACGGAACAAGTGGTCATCATCATCACCCGATCTGAAAGTCGACGACCTAGTAATGATTGACGACTCACATTCTGCGCCCATGCGTTGGCCCGTTGGGCGAGTTATTGAATTATTTCCTGGCGCTGATAAAATTGTTCGTGTCGTTTCAGTTCGTACGCCACAGGGTGTTTTTAAACGCCCCGTAGTGAAACTATATCGATTACCTATCGAATAAATTTTGTTCTATTTAGTTTCTAATTTTAGTTTTCGTTACATTAACTTAAGTTTATATATATATATTTTGTTCATCTTCTTTTTTTTATGTCGATTGTTGAGAAAATTTGTACATTTCCTCAAGGCGGGCGGAATGTTTAGTATTGAAACAGCTTTTTGAATTACCTACCATTTTTCCTACTATCCATCTCCTTCCCTATAAACAGTCCTACCCACATTGGACCTTATGAACATTGTTGCACTAATTGTCGCATATACCAGTCGAATACGTGTCGTACATCAAGAAGGTGCCACCTTAAATTTCGTCGTTGTATCATATGTGTAAATACCAAAATAAATTCTTTTGTTGTTCGTCTCGTTTGTGGAGGAAAATTCACCAGTGCAAAGTGCATCGAGAACCCGTATTTTTGCCCGGATTCATGGGAGTTCAGGTAGGCTGTTTTCCTTCTTCCAATTATTCCCGTGCTATTTACAAACCAATTGAATGAGCTTTAGTTATCGTTTTTTTACAGTTCACTCAAAGTGTTATAGAACACGCAACAGTAAATTTTAAGCCATATTACTTATATATACTTTTCCTTTGATAAATAAAAAAAATAGACTTTTAACACGTTTTTCCAATCATTTCCTTATAATTTCTTGTGTACTCCTTGATTTATCGAATATCGTTCATATACCCGCATTTCCAAACAATGGCGTTTACAAATCACTTCATCTCCATTTATTTCCTTTATCAATTCCTGCCAAATTAAATTTCCCTCATTGATTTCGTTATTGCTGATTCCAAGCACGCATTATTTTCAGGACAATAAAATAGTTAAAGAATGGAGTTTTTCCAGGTTTGCCCTGATGAGAAAATATCGTTCAGAGTTGAAATCCTTTACCCTAAGCGTAATTTGGTAACTACAAATATCTAGTTCTGGAATAACTTTATGAATAAAACCTCAAATTGTTATTATTATTGAATATAATATTAGCGATTCCTAAAAGAAAATTGTTAACAGAAAAATCAGAAAAAGATACGGTCACATCTAGGACTTGAACCCAGGACTCTTGACTTGACGGGGCACCCACCGCTCTAAATAGACGCCGCTTTCTCACCTATCTCTTCATCAAGATCATCAATGGGGCCGGTATAAAGAGTAGCTACTTGTGGTTCTTTATTTAGGGATGATTATTAATTATGACGATCATTTCTGATTTAATAATTTGTAAAATTTTTACACAAGAATGACCTTTAGCTCTGTTTTTTTTAAATTTTTTTTTTCTTCTATATTATTTGCTTTACAAAAATAATCATCTAAACAATATTTTTGCAATATTAAAATGAAATTTTTTTTTTCGTATAAAAATACTAGCGACCCGCCCCGGCTTCGCACGGGTGCAAATTACTACTATCCGATCAATTTTTGGCGCTTTGACATTAACAGTTTATAGTTCTAAAAATTGTGCATTTAGCAAATATTTAAAAATGATTTTAATTTGCATATTTTTTTTTGTTTTTTATTAAAATTTTATTGTAAATTTACATTTTTGCACATCTTACAAATTTATTGACTTTATTAGGTTATATTAGCTGTAAATATCAAAGTCTTATCTTGAATCAGACTATACTGCCAGTAACTACAGAGTGCCTTTACACACAATGCTTACAGTTGTATTTTCATTAGACAGCATAACCAAATTTGGCTTAGAAGTTACAGGCTACTTATCGTTGTCCAAGTGAAAAACACTCAACACTCAAATCTAAACCAGCAACATTGAATTTAGACCTTGTGACTTATTGATAAATACAGTTTTACGGGAAATCGCACTCGCTTAAATTAAAATGGCATTGGTCGGTATTAAAATAATGTGTGGAATAAAAACATCTTTTCCAGTTCCACATCCGATCAGTATTTTTTACTCTATTATGAATGTTTTTAAATATTTTATCTGCAAACGTGTACCATTGCGCAATTTGGGTAGATTAAGCTTCCTTAATAAAATAATAGAACACCCTACTTTTAACACCGATTTATGTGAGAAATCCCTAGAGCTGCAAGGAATTGAGATTTCCTGTAGGAAAATGAAAACCTTCTTCATGATCGAGCAGGATCTACAGAGTAGTATGCTTGCGTCAGTGCATCAATCGTTGAGAGAATCAAGTTATTTATATTGCCTATTTATTATTTAGAATTGCTCTCTCTTTGAACCAAGGTATAGTCTTATAACATACATTATTAATAATTTTGGTAAAAACATTATAGACCAATTTTTGAAGGTCATTTATCAAAAAGCAAAGGTTTTCACTGTCGAGATTTATCAGTAACCGCCTCGGTGTAGCTCCGTACTTCTCTGGGGAATTATTTTGACGTAAGTAACCGTCTCTGTGTAGCTCCGTACTACTCTGGGGAATTATGTGGACGTCAGTAAACGTCTCTGTGTAGCTCCGTACTACTCTGGGAAATTATGTGGACGTCAGTAACCGTCTCTGTGTAGCTCCGTACTACTCTGGGGAATTATGTGGACGTCAGTAACCGTCTCTGTGTAGCTCCGTACTACTCTGAGGAATTATGTGGACGTCAGTAACCGTCTCTGTGTAGCTTCGTACTACTCTGGGGAATTATGTGGACGTCAGTAACCGTCTCTGTGTAGCTCCGTACTACTCTGGGGAATTATGTGGACGTCAGTAACCGTCTCTGTGTAGCTCCGTACTACTCTGGGGAATTATGTGGACGTCAGTAACCGTCTCTGTGTAGCTCCGTACTACTCTGGGGAATTATGATGACGTGAGTAACCACCTCGGAGTAGCTCCATACTTTTCTGAGGAATTATGCTGACATCAGTAACCGCCTAGCTACCGCTTCAGCCTTTCCGAGTCATGGAGAAATGACATCACGTCGATAACGAAGAGTGTTTTAATGAATAGAATCATATCAATTCAATTGAATCAACTGTTATATCATTGAAGAAGAAAATAATACTAACAAATCTAGACAAAACATGAAACAAAACACGACACAGAAAATAAAAAAAATAACGGTCACAACTAGGTCACCCAGAACATACATATTATAATTTTAGATATATTAAATTGACAGTTATAACCTCAAAAAAGAGTTAAAGCAATATTTGTTTCTGAATATTCATTTAGACCTTCAGGAAAGGTCAAAAGCTATGCTATATAAATAAAAAGAGAATATATTTATCCTACGTAGTATCTAGGCTTCAAACCAATTCATTTGAACTCTGTGATTCTTTAAAAAGGTAGCTGCCAAAATATGGGGAAAATTAGTATTTTTATAAAATTTTATTCAAAAGAAATAATTTTACAAATTTACAGACAATAAAGTAATTATTTCACCTAATTTTATACATTCGATGTACCACCGTGATAAATCTAGGCTTGTGGGTATTGGGGGATGTCTCATTTTGTTCGTTATTTTTTTATGTAATATGCCACAGTATTCAGTTTATATTTTATGTGGGTTTTTTTAACGTGAAGTTCATAATCTGTTTGGAAATGAATTTTAAAAAAATAACTCGAAGATATTTAAAATTGAATTTTTTTATTACTTTATTTATTTTCATTTCTTTACACATATTATACATATTAATAGATAGTATATAATAACACAATATATAATACCAAATAATATACACAAGAAATGAAAATCCACTAAGGCACTGCCTGAGTGTGGGTAGTATAAAACGATTACTATATTTCAAGTACCTAAAGTATAATATACATTAGTAGAAAAAGTTTTTTTTGTTTGTTTATAGTTATTATAAAAAGTAAAGAGAAAACATTATTCAGCAAGTGAGTTGTAGAAAGGATCAATAAATTTATAGTAAAAGCGTTTCAATATCTGCCTCATTTAGCCATAATTTTACCTCTTTAAAATATTCTATCTTTTTATTTATCATTTGAGTTTGTAGTGGTAGAAGGTTAAATGTACGAGGACCAATGAAACTGCTATGTGTCTGCATTAATTTAGTATTGGTTTGGGGGGTGTAAAATATATTATTTGTTCTTTTGCTCATTCTGTTTTCATTTATTTTGAAATTATTTTTGTTTTAAATAAATATTTCATAGTGTTCGCGCAATATATAGGGGATTGTTAGGTATGCATCCACAGGCTTAATGGACAAGTGTAATATCAATACAAAATCCTGCAAATGTCCTACCTACCCTTTTACCCATCCCAAAAATGTCACCATAGTAAAAATATTGTTGCGACACATGTAAAATCAGACAAGTGGGGTCAGTTGCTTATCAGAGTTCGGAGTGATAATTAATATCAGACAGGGCGATTATACATATATTTTGTGAAGTGAAATCAACCAATACTCCTGGAGACGTGTAATAGTCATCAACGGGTGAGTCCATCTTTCCTGCATTCCAATCTGGGTTTATCTTGTGCTCCAGAAGCCCAGATTTATACCTTGTTGATTATTGCACTGTCCATCGGGTTCGTCGGATGCATAAATCGTCCCATAACCTAACATTTCGGTGTAGTTTGGGACTGGTCCTTTGGGCGTGTGGCAGGGCTTTGCTCTGCACCACCTCTTAAAATATAGTGGAGTCGCAGCTTCGCGACACCACATAGTTTGTAATATAAATAATTTACGAATGTTAAATAATTTAGATTCCTTGTATAATAGGTCGGTCGAGAATTATTCTATTGTTTTTTTACGTAATTGAGTTGGGAGTATTGACGTTTGTCGGAGTAATCTATTGTTTTTAAAATGTGCTTTTATATTTCGAATATTATCTTTCTAAATTTGTAATTAGTTGCAAGATTACTGTTTATTCTGAATTTGAAATATGAGATCGACAAATATAATTTTAATAATTAGCTCCCGATGGTCGAGTGGTTGAGATGCTGTCTCGGTAAGACAAGAGATCCTGGTTTCGATTCCTAGTTGTGTACATTATTTTTTTCTATTTCATGGTTCGTTTAGATTTGTTGGTATTATCTTCTACTTCAATGATATAAAATATTTATGGGTATAACCTTGATTAAAATTCAAGAAAAAGCTGTACTTAAATTAACGAAATATACGCCTTATGTACGGAACTTGTTTGCCTGCACAAGAAAAGACTGTAAATAATAAGCACCGGCACACATCAACCCTCAACCTGGAAAATGATTTAAATAAAACACCGTGGGGTGTTCTATCCAAACCATCATAAAAGAAAGACAATTCAAATCAAAATTCACATTTTAATTACAAGTATTGTACTGGTATACAGAACGTACAAAGAAGTGTAGCTTATAGGTACTTCCTATTTCTTACAGCCAACCAAATTCAATGCCAAGATTGGAGCACATTGTGCATCATCGCGCCATACGATACAACAAATGGCGTAGGCGACTGCTGCAGCAGTGGCCAGTTCAATTCGTAGCCAGCAGAAATTGGCCAGCCTTTAGGTGATCCGCATCATTGGCTGATTCAGTCGGTAGCCAGCAGGAATCGGCCAGCCTCTAGGTTGTCAGCATCAGTGCTGGTTTAGTCGGTAGCCAGGAAAAATTGGCCGGCCTCTAGGTTTTCAGCATATATGGCTAATTCAGTTGATAGCCAGGAAGAATTGGCCGGCTTGTAGGTCGTCAGCATCAATGGCTAGCAATCAGCAGCAGCAGAACTTGGCCAGTCTTTAGATGATCAACAGCGGTGGCCAGTTCAGTCGGTATCCAGCAGAAATTCAGCGGCGGCATGGTCATTTGATTATAAAGGCCGGCACACGGAGACACCCCATTATTGTAATGATGACAGATGCGTCTGGCTCAGCTTATAGAGTACACGCAGTAAATAGCTCGTTGCACATAGTTGTAATATTTTCAAATGATCGCGCCGTGATGGAGGAACACAAGCGAATACGGCTTTTAGTTGAAACTCAGGAATTTATAATTATAAATTATAACAGATCGCGTTGTAACTGGAGGTGTGCCGTCCACTCGTTTTATTTCTTGAATGCCCAACATTGTGTTTTTTTTTGCTCTTTAGAATTTCTCCTATAAGCGTTCTTGTGACGTCAATATTATCAAAACAACTTTTTTACCGTTCCACACGCAGGTTTTTTTATGAGTCATCGTCAACTTGCAAAACAACATATTTTTATATTGCGCACTAATAATATTTCACCTAATTACAGCCTTTGTATTATGATTTCGTTTTTGAAAATAGAGTTATCGAACTGTTTCATATTCGATCCAGTCTTTTGCCGCCTGCTAAAAGATTGATGCATTTTTCAGCTGGTAAATATTTTGATTTGGAAAAAGGGGTCATCAAACTTCAGGTGTGCAACTTTAGCCGCAATTGATATTAAACAAAATAAAATAATTTTTCATGTTCGATACACCTTATATAATACAAATTCCCACTATACATGTGATGACGTTGGCCTCTATTGAACTCCGAGATTATGTTAGCAGAAATATAAACTATTCGAAGTTCCATCGCCTTCTATTGAACTCGACCTCTTCGTCAGCGATTTTGGGAGATTTCTTCATCGTCGTCGTCGATCCAGTGAATTATATTTACAATTCAGCATGAATTGTGGACTGATTTTTATTTCAAAATATTATTACCTTCTCAAATGTATTTCGGGGGTGTCTGTTTTTCTGTAGAGTGAGCCACAGCATTTGTTTATGAACTCACCCGTGGGGAGAGCCACGTACTTCCTAAATGATCTAAAGATCAATATGCTTTTCATGCCCTACAACGCACTTACAAGGTTGTTGGCACTGCAAATACACTGTTTAAACGGTAAAATTATAACTACCCCAATCTGTAATGATATAAAAAAAAATGTAAAAATTGAATTAAATAAACAATACTCTTACTCAAATTATAGGAACATTTCATGATGTAACCACGAAACGGGAGAGCAAGTAACGTAAAGTGACACTTAAATCTTGGTTTTCAAACGTTTTATAAGCTTCTTTTCACCCATTGTTTGTGGGTGCCATTGATTTGTGCCCATACAAAATTACATGGCACGCCATAGAAAAAAATATGAATTCAGCATTTATTTTCTGAATAACCGAATATAATTCTCCCTTTTATCGTTGGGTTAAAGTACGAAATTTGTGAAATACGAAGGCCCTTTTCTATATGTTGTAGATACCGTTGTAATAAGTGAGTAAAAAATGAAAAAATATTATATTTAAAATATCCTTTCAAGTAAGGTGAACGTTTTTATAGAAAACAGTAGTATTTTAAAATGAATTTGGAATACATGTCTTTATGTTTTCTAATACTGTTAAAAACTATTGTAATTTTGCATTATTTACTGGTTTTTTTACCCAGTTTCAATAATCTTATGTTATGCTCCCCGTAACTAGAAATAATATGGGCGTTGTTATTATTTTGGGAGAGTTATGTGGGTTTTTCAAAGTAAAAAACGTTGTAAACAGAGAAGTGATATGTTGAACTAGAAATTCCAGAGAGGAAAAACTTACCATGTTTCATGATGCCAGATACCATTTGAGAGTTCCATCTAAGACACCTAAGCGATTATGTGGATTTGGGTACTATTTTATTTTATTTTTATTATTTTCTCCCATTTAAAAGTTATTGTCTTACTGTCCAATTATTATCTTCATTAGGACTAAGCTTCGTAAAATTTTACCATACTTTTTATTGGTTAGTGGACGCGTCTTAATAAAGAAGTGTAACCTTGTGGCCAAACATTATGATTGCCCTCTGTAACCTCGTTTGGACAGCATCTCTTAAATGTATTGATGTTGTGCAAAGTTTTTAATGATGCACATAATTTGGAAAGTGTTATATTGAATTTCAGAAAGCTTACTGTTGTTATTTTATCTGTTCTAGATGATCAAGATGATGCTCACCGTTGTCATTGTCTTCACAGTATGTTGGCTGCCTCTCAATATACTCATAGTAAGTATATTTTCTTAATTCAGTTTTCAATGTGTTTCTAGTTAAAAAAGTTCGGGGATTTGGCGTACTGATGCCATAATTATAGTTCTGCAAATAAGCATCTAATGCTATTTTTGTAATAACGTATAAGTTAACTGTATGCAAAAATCCTTTGAACTTATATTGCTCATCGATTAGATATGCCGGTCATTAAAATATTGAATTGTTTAATGTGGTTTCGAATTTCGGTAAAATTGGTGACCTTTCTGGAAACAACTAATATTTTCATATTTATAAGTAGTACTGGCTTTCAAAACTATGTGGAAATTTGGTATAAAAGCATTCTTTGAAAAATACAAATACTTTTTAAGTATGAAGTCTTAGCAACCTAATTAGGTAAATTTTGATTTTCATTATAAGCATAACTTAAGTAAGTAGCGTAAATAAAATTTTGGTCAAAACGTGGAAATCGAAATAATTTTTTTTTTTTTATGGTAATTATGCACAAGAGGCCCAACTATTGGTTTCAAAAGTGTGGAGGAGATGAGAAAAAAAGGAGGTTAGAAAGTATTTGGCCATTTAGATCTGAAAATCAAACACGGCTGAAGCCATTTTAAACAACTGTCCCACTGGTGTGTCTGCCACTCTTAATGTTTCCAACACTATTATTCAGATCCTGTGGAGTATCAACGTAAACGACACATCGTGGGATTCGTAGGAGCCGCTGTCTTACGTGTGGTTCGCTTTTCACTGGTGGCCATGTCATACTCCTGCTATAACCCCATCATCTATTGCTTATCTGGAGGGGTATCTGCCACTCCTAATGTTTCCAACGCTATTATTCAGATCCTGTAGAGTATCAACGTGAACGACACATTGTGGGATTCGTGGGAACCGCTGTCTTACGTGTGGTTCGCTTTTTACTGGTGGCCATGTCATACTCCTGCTATAACCCCATCATCTATTGCTTATCTGGAGGGGTATCTGCCACTCCTAATGTTTCCAACGCTATTATTCAGATCCTGTGGAGTATCAACGTGAACGACACATTGTGGAATTCGTGGGAGCCGCTGTCTTACGTGTGGTTCGCTTTTCACTGGTGGCCATTTCATACTCCTGCTATAACCCCATCATCTATTGCTTATCTGGAGGGGTATCTGCCACTCCTAATGTTTCCAACGCCATTATTCAGATCCTGTGGAGTATCAACGTGAACGACACATCGTGGGATTCGTGGGAGCCGCTGTCTTACGTGTGGTTCGCTTTTCACTGGTGGCCATGTCATACTCCTGCTATAATCCCATCATCTATTGCTTATCTGGAGGGGTATCTGCCACTCCTAATGTTTCCAACGCTATTATTCAGATCCTGTGGAGTATCAACGTGAACGACACATTGTGGGATTCGTGGGAGCCGCTGTCTTACGTGTGGTTCGCTTTTCACTGGTGGCCATTTCATACTCCTGCTATAACCCCATCATCTATTGCTTATCTGGAGGGGTATCTGCCACTCCTAATGTTTCCAACGCCATTATTCAGATCCTGTGGAGTATCAACGTGAACGACACATCGTGGGATTCGTGGGAGCCGCTGTCTTACGTGTGGTTCGCTTTTCACTGGTGGCCATGTCATACTCCTGCTATAATCCCATCATCTATTGCTTATCTGGAGGGGTATCTGCCACTCCTAATGTTTCCAACGCTATTATTCAGATCCTATGGAGTATCAACGTGAACGACACATCGTGGGATTCGTGGGAGCCGCTGCCCAACGCGTGGTTTGATTTTCACTGATTGGCCATTTCATACTCCTGCTATAACCCTATCATCTATTGCTTCACTGGTGGTTTTCTGCCACTCCTAATGTTTCCAACGCTATTATTCAGATCCTGTGGAGTATCAACGTGAACGACACATCGTGGGATTCGTGGGAGCCTCTACCCTACGTGTGGTTCGCTTTTCACTGGTTGGCCATGTCACACTCCTGCTATAATCCCATCATCTATTGCTACATGAACGCCAGATTCCGCTACGGATTTATTCAGGTATTTTTTTATGAAATATTGCGTCATGAAAATACACATTTCAATTTGGCAAGCGGGTGTGGGTACCGCCGCCATGGGAAATATTTATTAGATAACCAACTCCTCTGCCATAGGTCACCTTAAGTGATTCGCTACTTTTTGTCGACGGTGCCCGGGTTCGTTGGGAGAAGTTTGACGAGGTCTCGGCAGCTGATACGTCTGCCTATCAACTGGATCGTGAGATGCCAGTTGATTATTTCAGGGCCTTCTGTGTGTAGTTCATCTAAATAAAATGAATAACTGGCTAACCGGTTTCGCTTAAATAATAAAATTTTATTTTTTAAGAAAAAAATCCCGGATTAACCTTCATTTGCTGGCAATTTCATGCCATCGCGTCATTTTGGCTATCTTTTTCAATTTTCGCGCCATTCCTGGTCACATTGCTGAGTAAAAGGTTCTTTAGGTTTTTTGTATAATTTCTCTATTTAATTTATTTACAATTCCTACTCTTGATTTTGTACAGAACTTTTCTCTAAGTAAGATTTTTTCAAAATGTGCCTGAAGACGACGTGTCTGAGTTCATTGGTTCTAATTATATCTAAACATGCATGTTCAAAGAAGGAGTAGGTACCTACTGATGAAAAAGATACAAAATCATGGACGGTAAAATTGCCGTCCTAGCGAACGAAAGTGAAGTGCGACTTTGGAAGACGCGAGTGGATGAAGGTTAGTTATTCTAAGAATTCTTAATTATTGAAGACAATATTAGCAATTCCTAAACGAAAATCTAAAACAGAAAAATCAGAAAAGGATACGGTCACATCTAGGACTCGAACCCAGGACCCTTGCCTTGCCGGGGCACTTTTCTGATTATATTCTTTTCTGTTTTTTCTGTTTCAGATTTTCGTTTAGGAATCGCTAATATTGTATTCAATAATTAAATATTACAATTTGAGGTTTTACTCACTAAGTTATTCCAAAAATGAATAAGAATTTTTAATTTTGTCCTACCTCCATGCTTGAGTAGTTTGCATATTTCGTTTAAATAAATAGGTTATCGTTGGCATGGTTGTGCCAAAATCGGTTGGCATATTAAAGTTAATAAGGAGAGGTAAAAAAAGTCACAACGCTTCATCAAGGAATTTTATTTTCAGTTTCATTATAACAACACGCAGAATAACGCAATACAGGATGTAAACTGAAGTATAAAAATTACGTCCTGTATATATAAAAAAACCTGTTGAAACCAAATTAATTCTTCTCGGGTTTCATTCATTTCATTTTCATTCCACTCCTCTTTTTTTTCTTTTAGGAACAAAATTCTCCCAGCCTGATACGGATTTCTAAAAGAAATTGAAAGTTGAGCGGGAAAATTAAATGTCTTGGTGTTATTTTGTCTAGGCCTGACGCGACGGTTTCCCATGAAGATACCGGTTTTTGTAGTTTATGATAAAATTAATCGAATAATAAAAAGATATTTATTTTTTCCTGTATCAAAATTTTATTTCCAAGTAAATTAAAAAGGTGAAATAAATTCTATTAAGACCAAAACTGTGAAGCAAAGTGGTCGACGGTTCGTATTCCCCAGGGACGAGCCCGTATTCACGGTGAAATACAGTGATGGCAGTGAGGTTTTCACTACGTATTTCCTAGGGACGAGACCGTTTTCACTGTGTAATACAGTGACAATATGAACCAGTCCGTGTTCACTACGGAATAAAGTGATAAAAGTAAGGTTTTACTACGTATTTCCTAGGAACAAGACCGTATTCACAATGGAATACAGTGACTCTAGGGACGAGTCCGTATTCACCACAGAATACAGTGATAGAATTGAGATTTTCCCTACGTATTCCCTAGGGATGAGTCCGTATTGACGACAGAATACAGAGATGGATGTGAAGTTTTCTCTACGGTGTACGTGCAATTGAATACTGCATTGCTGTGTCGTTGCAAAAAGATTACGCGACGAAAGTGCACGGACGTGAATTTTACTCACCAATATTCACACTGTTAGCATTACACACGGACTGAAATATGCATACAACGCTGAAGGACAATGCAATGATATCCGAAACGTTGGCTAAAGAAGGAGGTAGCACAACACGGCACAATACCCCAAAAACAAATCACTTTAATACTTTTGGCAGTGAAAATCTCAAATCATACCTATATACTAATACGTTTTTAATTTTAAAATTATATCATCGGACAGCAAAATGATATTTACGTTTTTGAATCCAAATTTTGCTAAGGAATCGCTGGTTAAAAACCTTGGGTACGTTCTATTACACCTTGAATAAAGAAGAGTGTCTAAGTGACGGCTACCTAGCGGGTGGCGTGGATTTAATTTTAATATAAATCTACAGTTTTTTTTCCGTCATTGATGATATTGTACACTTAACCTTTAAAACGAGAGGAAGGTCACTGTCCATTAGGGTGTATCGATTTTTAACTTTTTTTTTATTTTCAAATTCCAAGTTGAACAAAAGTTGCTACTAGGTACCACAACTTGCCACAAAAAATTTTGGATTTTTAAAAAAATGTTTAGGTCTCCCGCACAAGGCCTAAAGTTTTAATTTTTTTCAAAAAATATCAAATTTTTTTTAAATTTAAAAAAATTAAATCGTAACTTTTGTGTTTATTCCAAGTTAAAAAACAGTAATATTAGGGCATAAAAATAAGTAAAAAACGATTTTTTTTTATAAAATATGGATTTTAGGTAAAATTTTTTTATTTATTTTTTTTTATTTTAGGGCACAAGCCCTAAAGTTTGTTAATTTTGATGAAATTTTGTAATTTTGTGTACATTATATGAACCATGTTTTTTTTAAAGTTTAAACCACCGGAATTAATTGTACTTTTCTTACAGAAGGCATAAAATGAGACAATATATATATATACATAATTCTTATATACATACAGTCAAAATATATACCACATATATACTATATATATAATATGTTTTATACCTGAAAAAAGATAGTTGAACGGTGTAAATTGTATGAGAAAGGTGTTGAAAGAAACTAATGTTATTTGCTATTACTGTTGTTTATTACAAAAGTATAAAAGGTTATAACATGTCATAAAATGTAGTATAAAAACTAAATACAAAATGTTGCTGATTACTTTCCATACGACAAAAGAGGCAGTTTTCTTGTTCTACTGCAAATTTACTTACTTGTTTAAGTATTCGTCCTTTCATCTTTTCTTCAAAACCTTAAATCAAAGTTATGTATAGTATTTACATAGGCCTAGTGAAAATTTTATAAATGTTATTACAGTTTCCAAATGAAATTTCAATTTAATATGGAAGACAGTATGATAAAGATGTTATTTAGAAACATTATAACTACAAAATAGTCCAAAAAAACTTATTTAAATTCTAATCCTTTGCAGAGGTTTTGTACTGGCTCTTGGTCTCGAACGTGGGTAGCTCTATACTGTCTTCCAGTCTGGCACGGATAAAACCATCTCTTTCGATCAGCCCACATACTCGCTTCGAAGCTTCTGTGACTTCCTTGACAGTTCGTTCCACCGCTTGAGTGTGAGAAGGAATTCTAAATTCAACCCTTCCACTTCTGCCAGTTTCCGCAATTGACTCCAACTCTTCTAGGCTCATATCAATAACAAGAGGGGGTTCGGTTACTGAAGTGGATTGCCAGTCAATCACATCTATATAGTCTTCGGCATCAAAATTGATCTGAGGGGGTTTAAATACCCTTACCCTTTTCCTTACGGTTGAGCGAACTTTCTGGATTCTTTTATGAGCCATGGCTCTGATATGTTTTCGTTCATCGAACAGCATAGCTATCAACACATGCTCTGGGTGAGCCATGAAAGCATTTATCTGTAACGTTGCATGGACAACTTTTCTTAGCTCATCTTCCAAGTAATTGCTGAAAAGAATCATTTCAAAAAAATGAATGGAAGCTTGCGGGATTTGGGGATTTTACTTAATTGAGAACCATGATGGTGTGTAGACCTTCATTATGAACTCTGCAAGCTTTCTTAGCTGAGGGGTCGGATCATCGGTGGCTACATATAAACGAAGGACTCGATTTGCCAGAGTAAGCCACCTGGCGTGCGAGATGTTGCCGGGGTTTCGTTTGGCCAACTCTTCTGCAATAGAATTGTCTTCCATATTAAATTGAAATTTCATTTGGGAACTGTAATGACCTTTATAAAATTTTCACTAGGCCTATGTAAATACTATACATAGCTTTGATTTAAGGTTTTGAAGAAAAGATGAAAGGACGAATACTTAAACAAGTCAGTAAATTTGCAGTAGAACAAGAAAACTGTCACTCATGTCGTATGGAAAGTAATCAGCAACATTTTGTACTTAGTTTTCATACTACATTTTATGACATGCTATAACCTTTTATACTTTTGTAATAAACAACAGTAATAGCAAATAACATTAGTTTCTTTCAACACCTTTGTCATACAATTTACACCGTCCATCTATCTTTTTTCAGGTATAAAACATATTATATATATAGTATATATGTGGTATATATTTTTACTGTATGTATATAAGAATTATGTATATATATTAATATATTGTCTCATTTTATGCCTTCTGTATGAAAAGTACAATTAATTCCAGTGGTTTAAACTTAAAAAAAAACATGGTTCATATATGTACACAAAATTACAAAATTTCATCAAAATTAACAAACTTTAGGGCTTGTGCGGGATACCTAAAATCCATATTTTATAAAAAACCGTTTTTTACTTATTTTTATGCCCTAATATTACTGTTTTTTAACTTGGAATAAACACAAAAGTAACGATTTTATTTTTTTAAATTTAAAAAAAAATTGATATTTTTTGAAAAAAATTAAAACTATAGGCCTTGTGCGGGAGACCTAAACATTTTTTTAAAAATCCAAAAACTTTTTGTGGTAAGTTGTGGTACCTAGTAGCAACTTTATTTCAACTTGGAATTTGAAAACAAAAAAAAGTTAAAAATCGATACACCCTACTGTCCATATTATGATATATCGAAAGAGTCCTGGCAACATCGGAAAATTCAGCTAGTTATTATGCTGTGAAATTTACGCATAATACGTGTAATTTTATCCTGGCATCTGCGAAAGTACGTTTTAAAAATAACTGAATTGAATTACATTAGAAACGTGCAAAAAGGGAGTGCCTAATCTACAAGCATTACACTTGGTTTCGTGTTTTATTCTGGAAAGCCACATCCACCCATATAACGATATCACGCACATAATGTAGAATATGTTTTTGTAGGAAAAAAGCGACCTCGTTTGTTGTTTCATTTTTCTTATAAACTATATACTGAAGAGACAAGCTCGGATGTTAGGGGTACAATATTCTTGGTGCTCTTTTTTTATCAAAACTTGGCATCATTCGGGAAATCTACACCTTGTAGGGTCACACCCGGAATTGCTCTGGTACCATCTGGTCACTTAGATTTTGAAGGCTGTTATGGGTTGCCCATATCCTCGATAGTTTGCCTATGTCAATAACCACAAAACGTAAAGGATACGCAACAGCATCAATTTCGTTAATTTGCTCATGCCCGTTTAAGGTAAGGCAAACAGAAGATTACCTTATAAGGAATTATCGATGAGCACGCGTTAATAATTGATCAATGAGGAGGCGTTTCCACTCCTACACGAATGGGAAAAGATGGGACGACCCACAGATAGGAATACCTAGTCACTTGAGTTCGCGACCTGGAGTGAAAACATAAGCGTGACGAAGCGAGGATCGCAGTCATCCCAGCTCGGCCAAGCGCAGGTGGAGCAGGATTACACCGACAATGGTCATATTTTGTCGGGTTCCCCGAATCCAAGCCAGATTCATTGATTGATCTCGCTCCTAATCATCTTCAACCTCAACACACGTGAGCTTGCCTCACGTTCAACTTCCAAAATTACGACAGTTTCAGAGCCCGTAACTTCGTAGCTTTTCTGTACAACATTATACTAATTTAATTGACCTTTAGAATTTATTTATTAAAAAACAAAAAAACAAACAAATTTAAATTTAAAAGAAAATTTTTTAATTTTTTTTTTTTAAAGAAAGACAAACATTCTTGGGTTACGAATAACCTGACAATATTTGAAAATCTCCTACTACCACCACAGAAAGCTGAAAATGTTGCTTGTGTTGTGATGGAGGACTTAGCCGGCCGAGGAATTGAACACACTACGCCTGAATTGGACCCAAGCGCGATGTCAACTCGGCCACCGACCGGTGTTTGTATTAATGTTTAAATAAATTTTGTTTTCAATAGTTTTATTTCACATGTACATTATTTCTTACTTAATTTTTATTTATTTGCTACCGGTTTCGATACATCTGTGTCAATCACTAGCAATCTTAAACTGTGTCATTAACTAGTAATCTTCAAATATTTTAGGATTAAATAATCATTGTCATTCAGAAATCTGAATGACACAGTTTTAAAATTGCTATTGAATGAAAAAAATTAAAAGATTGCTAGTGAATGGCACACTTTTAAGATTGCTAGTGGACTACACATATGAGTCAAAACTGGCGAAAAATAATTAAAAATCAAGTAACAAATAAAAATGTGAAGTAAAACTCTTCAAAACGAAATGTTTAGAGATTTTTACATAGTTTATTCCCAAGAAATACAAAAATAATGTATAAACAAATTTATTTTGTCCACTTACTTTATTTTATTATAATGAAATCTGGACTAATTATATAAAGTACTACCTACTTATAATTTATAACCTCAACGTAATCTGGGAAGCGGTAAAGCAAAGGCTAGTAAGTTTAATTATTTGGGAAATCTTCAATTATTCAAGAATTCTCAAAATTTGGCCACTCAATAAAGAGCTTTTGAATCAGTCTCCCATTTTAAGGGCCTCTATCGTTGGTGATATTTTTCGGTTTCGTGTTCAGGTTTCCATGCATTACAGAAGAATAAGAAAACATATCAACGAACCATCCTTAAGTCACAGTTAAAGCATTCCTGACCACCTCGATGCAAACACTGGATTTCTGGAAATTAATCGCATTTTTCATTAACATAAATTCTAAAATTAAATCCCGAGAAACACGCTCTATTGGTTCATTAAAGTTTAGGTAAATGTACTTTTTAACTAATAAGTAATACAGATATACATAAATAATAAGATTAATCTAAATAATAACCCACCAATATTTCACCATTTGTAATTCCCCTCCCCCTCTCCAGGCGCTATTTCTATATAATTTTAATGTGTTTACTATAAGCACACTGTCTGTATTATTATTTTTTTTTTATTTGAGAATATTCTACCTTCCGAAAGTTTAGTACCAAGAAAAAAACGTGTCAAAAGGCGTTAACAAATCAGGAGTTCATAAAAAGCGAGTCATTTATTTGTATAATTTTTTAAATCTAACTTTTCAACAAAATATCACATCTGACATTTCCCACAAAAACAACATTAGCGCTGCGGCGCGGCGGTGGGGTCCAGCGTCATGAAAATTATACAGATTTCCGGTATGGAATGTCGTATTGAAGGGTTGAATTTTATTATTTGGGTCAGTTTAAAATGTATAAAAATGTAATTAGCATGTTTTCAACAGGTGGCGGCCAAGGTCCCGTGTCTGAGGGGGTGTATAGGCGTGGCGGCCCAGCGGGCAGCCAGGGGAGACCTGCATAACGGAGTGTCAGGTAAAATTCTATTTTAGCTTTTTGCGAATTATTCTTCGCCTCTTATCGTATCTTACTATTTAGCTTACTAGCTACCTACTGTCCATGACTAAATTCAAATTTGTAAATATTGACAAACATGGTTAAAAAATAAAAAAAGAACAACAGCGAGCAAGCGCTGAGAAGCCGCGTTTCTGATTTGCGCTCGTCTATTTATCGAATCTCATGTCTTATTTGTCATCTAATTCCACAACATTATCTGATCGAAACAACGTATATTCTATCCTACCATAACTCTGTGTAGGTGCCGAAGCGTTTTAATTGGTTTTAAAAGATTACGCAGCATTTCTGACGGTCTGCGTGGTCAAAAAGTAAAACTCGCTACTAGCAATGTGAAGGACGCGTGCGCAAGTAAGTTTGATAAACTTGTGTTTTTTTACAATTTATTAATTAAAAATACTATATTGTATTGGTATTTTTTACTTTGAGGCTCGCTCCAGAGTGGAAGATCTTTTTGGTATCGCCCTTAAGCCATGTTTGGTGACCAGATCTGAATAGCCAGTTTCTCCCCTTCCTCTTCCTTCCTTCACCTTCCCCTTTCCCATTTCTACTACTTTCACAACATACCCCAATTGGGAATGCCATAGTCTCACAAGCTCCAAACGGCTTGGAGTAGTTGGGACTCTTTTACGGTATTCACATAATAAAGCAAAATTTGTGAGCCAGATTAACATTGGGTGATTTCTTCAGTGGAAAACCTTATGTAGTGTTTCCCAAACTTATTTGACTCACCGTCTCACTGTTCTTGCATATTTGTATTTGGATGTCGTGACGGTAGTGTGAAGACGCTACCTCCCACATTGGAAATCAGTGGACTAACTGGGATAGCTTACGGTCTGGAAACCGCTGTAGAAAATTACATTCCCGCGAATACTGAAATATTATTTCAATTTCCCGAACACTCCCTCTCAATAATTATTTTGCTGAAAAACGGTTTAAATACCTATTCAAAAGGGCAGGCACTTCGAACAGGGCTCGAGGGTTATTAAATAATGCTATCTTGAATTCATTATTATTCGAATTGCGTGGAATAAAGATTTATGTGATTAAATTCAAATTCTTGGTTCCGATTGAGATTTACACAAACGGATTTTTCTTTTCGTTTTATCTTTTATTTTTTTCTTGATCGATGATATTATTGATTTGTTTAAAATGTGACAGCAAAACGATTACGTAAATAGGTTTAATTTTTTTCCACAATAAGTGATGTGTATTTCAAAAGGTAATCGTATCCCCATTATCCTGTATTACACTGAAGAGATAAACCAATGGAAGTGTGTTGTGGGCGTGTCCGTGTACCCAAAGTGTTTTTATTTACTGCTGGTAAAACATTCCAATATAATTTCATTACCCGGTCCTATGTAAACTGGTGTTATGCGCTATCTTTCAGATTAATATCCAAGCACAGTGTTCGAAATTCATAGTACAAGCGGAAAACTAGTGAATCTACATCACGAAGAGAACCCAAAAGATTTTTTTTTCGATGTGAGCATTATTTAGATTTTAGAAGACATGTTGATATTAACCCCCTAACGACCAATTATTTAGAAGAAATGTTTATATTAACCCCCTAACGACCAATTATTTAGAAAAAATGTTTATATTAACCCCCTAACGACCAATTATTTAGAAGACATGTTGATATTAACCCCTTAACGACCAATTATTTTCAAATTTGACCTATAGAATTCTTATCTTGGACTCGATTTATCTGTAAACGAAAACTCACATCGAAAGTCATACAACAAAATTGACTCCAAATGTGACGTTAATTCACCAAATTCCCGTTTTTACTTCGAGCTTCCGGACACCGTATATTTATATTATATAGCGGGGTTAGATACCAACTCGTAATAAGGCCCTGTTGAAAAATCTTCATCTAAAATTGAAACTTTGCTTCGGATCTGGTCACCAAACATGGCTAAAGTCGTTTGTTTAGCCTTCATCTCCGTGTCTCTTTCCTTTTCCCACTACCTTTGTTTTGGAAAGAGTTGGAAAATAAAATGAAGAGTGTAACAAACCGCAATTGGGAATGACATACCTAATACCTATGGACTGCCATTTACAAAATAAAACTTCTAGGGATTATCTTATGAAAGTTGGAATATCTATAACAATTTCCCGATCCATTTTCCAAGCAACTTTCGAGCAGAATTTCTCAAAGTTGAAAATTTACAAACTTCACATAATATCAAAAAGGTGTTTTTATAAAAATTTCCCCACCAATTTACCGACCAATTTTTCAGTTTAACTTTTTTTATTTATTCAGATTTTATTTTCAGAAAAAAAAAATTTTAAATTTACTATTACAAAAAGATAAAAATATTTTTTATTTATTCGCGACCCATTTTCCAATATTTTCCGGAGAACTTTTTAAAGAAAAATAAATTTTCCAACACGTAAAATTTCCAACCTTCACAAAAGTTTAAAAGATAATTTTTTATTTTATGAATATTACCTACCCGTTTTCCAAGCAAAATCTTCGTTTTTACAATTTTGCTGGAAGATTTTTTTTTTAAATAGAAATTTCAATGTAACGGGAAATACTGTCCTGGAACGGGAAACTTTCCTAGTTGGACAGGCAAAGCTTCCTCATATGTAATTTATACTTTCTTTTGTATCTATAAATAAATAAATATTGAAAATTTTCAAAACTTCAAATTTTGTGCACTTACTTTATTGTAGCCTGTGGGGCGATCAAGAAGTTCCGGTGTTTGCACACTTTGTGCACTTATTTAATATTACCTACCTGTGGGCGATTTATGTAGCCTGTGGGGTGATCAAAAGGTTTGGGGGTTTTTCACACTTTGTACACTTTATTAATAGTGCCTATCTGTGGACGATTTAAGTAGCCTGTGGGGTGATCAAAAGGTTTGGGGGTTTTTCACACTTTGTACAATTTATTAATATTGCCTATCTGTGGACGATTTAAGTAGCCAGTGGGGTGATCAAAAGGTTTGGGGGTTTTGTACACTTTGTGCACTTACTTTATTTAAGTAGCATGTGGGGCGATCAAGAGGTTCTGGTGTTTGCACACTTTGTGCACTTATTTAATATTACCTACCTGTGGGCGATTTAAGTAGCCTGTGGGGTGATCAAAAGGTTTGGGGGTTTTTCACACTTTGTACACTTTATTAATATTGCCTATCTGTGGACGATTTAAGTAGCCTGTGGGGTGATCAAAAGGTTTGGGGGTTTTTCACACTTTGTACACTTTATTAATATTGCCTATCTGTGGACGATTTAAGTAGCCTGTGGGGTGATCAAAAGGTTTGGGAGTTTTTCACACTTTGTACACTTTATTAATATTGCCTATCTGTGGACAATTTAAGCAGCCTGTGGGGTGATCAAGCGGGTTGAGTGTTTGCACACTTTTATTATATACGCTGTAGATAATTCCGAGTTTTTTATGTGATTTGGATGCAATTTAAAGTTTTGCGTTTCACTAAATTCCAAAAGATTCTTTAAAAAAATTTGTCGGAATCTGATTGTCCAAACGGTGAGAATCATGGCAACGACCTTGGGCCTAGAAAATTCTGAGGGAGGGGCGTTGAAAAAAAAAACTCGAAAAGTGGTTCCAAACTTCGGCTCTATTTTGGATAAATTTAAAACTATTGATACTGTAGAAAGCCATATATTTAATATTTTCACTTTATATTATACATAAGGCCCAGTTTGTTAAATTTAATGTGGTCATTACTTTAAATTAATTCAACCAATATGACTATTCGGAAAATTATTTAAAACTCAAACTACAAAACCTCCGTTGAAAAAATAGTTCATTGAGAAACACCACTTTTTCATTAAGAAAATGATCAAATGCGAAGGCAGTTCAACTACAGTCTGCAGGGGGGTGACAACCCCGATGATATCCAACCTCCGAAAGAAGAAGAAAAACAGAAGAAGACGAAGATTTCTGATTTCTGCTGATTGAAGAAAAAAGTTTTATTCCACACAAAAAAAATGTTAACCTTCGAACGTTTTATTTTATTTATATAATAACATAATTACTTTGTTTGTCAAAATATTTCAATACTGCATATTTTACATCGTTTTATTATCAGTTGTAGAAAGCATATTAGAAGAAGTACCGAATCAACTGTTTTCATTGATTATCTCCGAAAGATTTAGGTTGGATACGAGGTTTTTTTCTGGAGGTCTTATAAAAGAGAGATATTGATCTATCTTCCGCCCGGAACGTTCTGCAAATATTCTCTTTACCATTTTTAGTAATTTATGAAATAACAGACATTACTCAACTAAAATTTACTTGCGCACGCCGGGAATGGAATCTGTGATCTCCGGCTTGCTAGTCGAGAGCCTTACCCCTTGATTACAGAAGCTTATATATTACTCAATAACTGCTGGTAAATCATAGAAGGCACTTTACAGTAGTTTAAGAGGCTACCCATAGATGGACATAGCTGTCGATAATGCAGGGAGTGAATCTGTATTAAATAGTATTGTAACCTTAAGGTTGAGGTGCAGAATAATTTTTACGCCTGCTAAAAAAACCATCAGTGCTCATTGTATCTATCTATCGCAATAAAGCCCAAGTTTTTTTGTTGACCCTGAGTTTTATTTTAAAAGTTCTGAGACCACGGGGTTTAAAAAAAACAATCATTTGCAAAACAATGCAATTAAAAGTAATGTTACTCGATGTTTCGTTATATTCGAGAGTTTGGTGATATTATTTATTTAAAGGAAATGGATTTATTTGACCTCCTTTTGTGTGAATCGCATTATCTCATGAATATTGTTTTACACGATTATATTCTGATATATGTTGTTAATTTTTGTTTTCAGGAATAAACATGACTGAGACTTCTCTCCACCGCGTCAACACGGGAACAACCTACATCAGTCTTCGGAGACGAGCTGTACGCTGCTCTTGTTCCCCCACCTTACGGGCCTCAACCAGTCCCAACTGCTCTCCGCGCAGTGTCTGCTCCCGGAGCACCACCTGTTCACCCAGCAAGAGCACTTGTTCCTCAGCTGTTGGTTCCGTATCACCAGCCAAGACGAGACACTCCATACCAGATCAATGCCCGCACGCGAGAACCAACTTCAACAATACAACATGCGGGGCAGATAATTGCATCAACAGGACAAACAGTAAAACATCATCGAATACGTTTTTACCAATCCCTGAAACGTGTGACAGTCAGCATCCTGATCGCTGTGAAAGGAGGAACAGCAAATCTTCGCTATCCCCAAATTCATGCATTCAGGAGTCACTGGCCCATGGTAGGGGCAGTTGCCACTCTGCGAGTCCTTCGAGCAGGAGTCTAGGCTCTGGGAGAAATGGCGCCTTGCCTAGGGACAGCCTTAGTCCTGTGAGATCCGCCAGCCTGCTCACCCCACAGGGGGTGGTAAGTGCGACAGATCGACGACACGTAAAATATATGGAAGATCAACTGTAAAACTTATCAAACCTAAATATGTGTACTTTTGGTTAATTTGGCCAGAAGAACACCAAGGGATTATTTATGTACGATTGTTTCACTGATCGGCGTAAATAATGTAGTGCCAAAGTTATTCAAATAATGTGTCCCTTTTCTCATAGTTCAAAATCTTTTCGTGTCCGTCTAATAGCTCCATCAAATGATTTTAATCTTTGAAATGTATATTTTGTTAGACGAATTCTCCAAAAATTATTCGCATGCCAAAATCTGTAATATAATGTAATATAATATAATAAAATAAAATACGTTCATTATTTATACTACACATGTGTAGTATAAATAAAAATATTTATGATAAGAATTAAAGTCGAATATTTTTTAAAAGCACATAATTAATTATGTCTCAATTTTTCCCTTCATTATAAAATAAATACTTCTGATTAAATATTAAATAATTTAATTTAATCTGTGATGCAAAAATGATTCGTTTTATTAATTTAAAGACCCTTCATAAAACAAAGAATGCTTCTGAAGTCGAAGCCCTCTGTCAGTGGAGAAGAATGAAAAAAACTTACTTTAAATTTAAATAGAATTAATACTATTTCAAGTGTTTTCACACAAGATGAGGAATGAAGTTAGTATCCAAAACTATAAAAATATTTCAGGCGGAAAATTTAATCGGCTAATCTAGAAAATGTGTCCTTAAATTTCTTATTAAATGCCTTCAAATTAAACCAAACTTAAAAATTTGTTATATGCCTACTACCTATAAATGGTTACATAGGTACCAAAATTATACTAACATTCAAATTGGTGATAAAATGGGTCAGCAACATGCCAAAGGAATGCGCGAGATGAAAGCGTTTTGAATCTACGACCATTTTTTATTATTGAATCATAAATAATCAAGTAAGTATTATGAATTTAATTAAGCTGTTGTCGGCAAGAAGGTTGATTAATAACTTCGATATGTCGGTACATTTTAAAAAATAGCTCAAATTTGTATTGCTGACTGAAATGATTCGCTATGCTTGTTTACATTATATTGCCGACGTGGCGGTGCCTACCGAACTTTCAACATTGTAATAGGTATACCTAAATAACTAACTAACCATCACGCTGTTTCCTCGCATGGGTAGCATCATCCCAGACACGAAAGACTGTATACCTATATATTATTATACCGAACATTCAATATAGCCCAGTCAATGAAGGTTTTGTGTCGGAACTAATTCCCCAGAAGCTGAATTTTTCGCAGATGTTAGAAGACCTTTAGACATAATTTTTTACAAAAGTCCCCGACTTTCCCCCTCGTGCTTTCTTCCCCACCCCCTCTTGAATATATTTTTCAAAGCCTTTCGGAATACGCTAATATCTCGTTGGTTGTTTTATAAAAAAAAAAAATTTTTTTTTGTTATCCTAAAAATTTTGTACTTTAATTTTTGCGAGAAAAGCTATACAATCTTTACAATTTATTAATAAAAGAAAAATATCAGTTTTTAAAAAAGTATTTCAGAATATATAAGCACATAACTTTTTTCTGAGCCTGTTAACGAAAAAAAATAAGTCAACAAAACTTGTAGACAATATTTTGTACTTTAAAATGATAGATTTTAATTTAAAACAAGGCACGTAGGCTGTTAATAAGGAGCACGGCACGCAGCGGATCAAGCGCGCAGCGGTTCGCGGCGCAGCGAGAAATTCAAAGATATCTTTGGAGAAATTACAAAAACCTAAGGAAAGTAATGATTAAATCATGTATTTGCTTTATTTTTATAACAAATTCATCTAACGTTAAAGAGTTTTATTGTTTTATTATAATACGTATTTCAAACAGAACAAAATTGTTTACGTTATACGTTAGATGGCGATGCGTTCGCCTCATCGAACATTCATCCACACATGCGCAAGTCATTCACGAGAAGCGTCGCGACATTTTGACATTTCATTTGGCATTTGTTATGTATCACAACGCAATGTGTGCATAATTTTGTATGGTTTATTTTAATTTATCTATTTGTGTGCGTGTATTACAGGAAACAAAGCCAGAAAGACCTAAGGAGGCCCATTTTGGGCCATCGAACGAATAAAGCAACAAAAATGCAAAATAATAGAGCAGAACGAACAGACATACAAATCAAACAAGATACCAAAAAATGTGCGTGTGAGCATGTCACAATTGGGTAAATCTCAATCTCAAGAGGAACGACCTGAACGAAATCAATTTCTTTTTTTTTGCTTTAATTTCGGCACACCATGTTTTTCACATGGACAATTATAAGTTCTAGCGTGGGCAAACCATTGAGCTTATTTGTGTTAGCTATAAACGGACTGACAAAAATATTATACACTTAATTGCTCTTCAAAATTAATATTGATTTTCTTTATTTCATTTTCCTACTTTAGGAAAAAAAATACATAGATTTTTTTCACTTTTCATTTTACTTTTAAAAGATAGAATAATGAATATGTCCGTTACTTTAATGAAACACATTGAATTAAAAATATTAATGGTTGGCGTCTTCAGTGCTCCATTCATCTTTCTTCCATAGATCCTATCCCCACACTTACAATACATTCGACATTTTTTTTATTTAACAACCGAAATATTCACTATAAATAATTTATATGGCAGAACAACGTTTGCCGGGTCAGCCAGTTGTAATATGTAAACCTATATATTATTTAAAACAATAGGTCTGTTTCAGTGAATATGAATCATCCTCTTGGTACCCGGTTCGTTACTAAGGACAGCACGCCTCTGGCTTGTACATTTACAATATCACATTAATTAAAGTATATAGGTATTCCAAGCGGTTTCTTGTCAACGTAATATCATGTTTACCATATTCCCAACCAATGTTTATCTTACGGCTACCAAACATCTATGTTATAATAGAAATACGAATAGGAATAAGAGGAAATCTCTGTCAACATAACACTAATTGTATCTTAAATTCTACAACACGCATTTGGGTTTATAAACTCTGTGAAAATATTTTCTGCCTACTTCTAGCTTTTGGTTTAACTCGAGTAACAACAAATCCCGTACATGATAATATTCTTACGGTATGTTTAATATAAATTCTAAAACATGTTAATTTAACGCACATATAAAAAGCTTCACTTCTTATAATTTAAATGTGGAATTACTTAATTTTTTAATTAGATATTAGTGATTTGGTTAGCGTTTTGGTGATGTTTATCTTTTTTTTTCAATATTTGGAAATGGTCATTTGCATTCAAATAAGATTATTGAAAGAAAAACTACGATTGCAATGAATACAATCTGATTTTACGTACGAATAATATTATGAGACTTTTCGCTGAGCAGAAGTTTTAGAAAATCGATTAAATTTGACATAATCTGTATGACAGATTTAATGATGGTGGAAAATGGTTTGTCACACTACTATTAGTTATGTCCTGTAATTAATAAAAAAGTAACACGAATGTGAAGATAATTTACAGTGCAAAGTGAAAGTTGAAACTTATGTTAATTCCTCGGCTGTCCTCGATAACAACGCAAGCAACATGTTCCGCTTACTGTGGGTGAAGTAAGATATTTTCAAATATTTTTAGGTTATTCTAATCCGGAAATGTATGTCTTTTTTAAAAAAAAATATAAACTTACTGTGGGAGATAATATGACAAAATGATACTGTCATCTTCATGCAATTATTGGAAATGGAAAGGACCAATAAAAGCTGTCGGCTATAAAAAATTAAGATAAGGAATTAAGATTTAATTTTGATTTGCCTTTGACCAATGTCTCTCCTGAATGATTCTAAGTCTCATATAAAAGAAAATCTTTATTTTGGAACCAGGAGACATCACCAAACACCTGATAATAATCCCGTGAACCTTATGTACGAGACTTGGCCAATGTTAAATGAATGAGTTAAGAACGGGGAAATAGCACGATGGACACGACCATCTCCAGGCGATCTCCGTACTACAATAATATATTTGTATTTTCAGGAATGAAGATTTTTACAGGATTTAAAGAGACAATCGTCCCTTGATCCCAAGAGTGTTATTTCTACAACCACATAGTAAAAACAATTTTAGTTGGAAAAACATTGTGTTTAATACAATAATAACTATAAGTACTAAACGGAACTCGTAAATGAGAATTTATTTGGTGCTTGGAAAATAATAATAGATAAACTTTCACAAAAGTAAAATTTGTGTAATATAATCTTCACCTTGCCGAAAAAGTGCGTATGGACAATTTGTGTATTTATTTCCAAAGCTTTAATAAAAATTCGGTTCATAAAATCAGTAGATAATAAAGAAGCCCGAGATAGTCAAAATATTTATTCTTTAATTATTTAGAGCCTGGAATTTTTTTTTCTTACTTCATAAATTCGTGTCTGCTGAAAAAATTATAAAACCCATAGCCCTAACTACTCGGTAACAAAGGTTAATATGGAAACCATTTATTTGAGATTGTGGCAAGGACAAGCGGAAGCAATAGGAGAAGAGAGGGTAAGCGAATCGAGAAAAAATGATATAACCTGACTTTCATAGCTAATCACATCATATCAATAATGTTGGATGATGGTCTTTTACGAACGTTATAGTGAAAAAGTGTTCCGGAAGTTTGCAATTATCTTAAATAATTATATCCATTACATATAAAAATATCAAAACGCTTAATTAGCATAATATTGCTTAAGTAGTAACTTGGCGAGTGTTGTTAACAGGTATATAAACAGTAGATGTTAAGCATTTAAGATTTTTATAAAGATTTTATTTCATCATTTTTATTTTTTTGCACATGTTTTATAAATAAATCGTGTTAGGAATAAATTAAATTAGGTTGAGGTGATTTTCTCACAAAAACCGCGCTATACAAATAACCCAATCATTATTATTATTTTTTTTATAATATGATTTTATTTCATGGTTGTACCAGACGGGTTGCCTGTACAAGACCGTAGATTGAAGTTGGCAGTTCCAAAGCGTGTTTTCAACCGATGTGAATGGTGACTATGATGATGGGTCTATGGGCAGCCTACCGCACCCAGTGCGGTTGGTGGTAGGCACTAACAGCTAACAGGACCTGTTTTTATTGAAGGGATAAACACCAGAAGGTCTTCAAGCAGAAATTTGATGTGGTGAAGCAGCTAATAGGTAGAATTGTTTTAAGAGTAAAGTTGATATCATTCATTTGTAAAAATTGGATGTTTATATTTGAAAAAGCCAACGCGGGAGCGATATTTGCTTCCCTGCCGAAAGGGGAGGGTGATTTGTCATTTTGACAATATGCGTTAGGGTATCGGTCGCTTAAAATGTAATTTTTATAATAATTCTACAGACCTTGCTGTATAACATTTATATAGATTTTTTATATGTACAGAAAGAACCAAGAAATAAAACACTGCAAGTAGATTTTTTTGTTTGGAAAGATTCAACAATATTTACGAAAAATTATGTAATATTTGAATAGATATAATTTTTTTATATATGCGCAATTCATATTTTACTTTGGTCTCAAGGCAGCTATCCGAAATCAGTTTAAATCGCTACGATTTTTGATCTTAGGCAAAAATGTAATCAAAATTGTGACGCAATAAGGATTTGAGTCCATTTTTTTAAATCTCATCGATGTCCGCATTCAAACTTTAATACCCGTATTTTGTTTTTAAACTACGTTTTCATAGTTAAATTAATTCTCCAAGCTTGCATTTTTTTAAGCCCGCCCAAACGACCATAACCCAAGCGGTGAGAGGTACGTTACGTCATCTGTTCTCTGCACGTCTACCAGTGGTAGTACTGGGTAGGTATTTTGTATGGAGATTTTCTTTATTCTTAATTAAGAAATTAAAGCGATTTTTATCAATGGTAAACGTCTAAATAAAATAAGGTTATTTTTTTTCATTAATATCAAAATTTCATAGTGTACTACTCGCTAGCGGGGATAAACCATCGCTCTAATGGAAATTTGAAATGAATTTCTACTTATTCATTTCAACAAATACGTTAATGTTGGGAGTAGGTGATTTTAGTTTCGGTGGTTCTGCCATTTGAGTTTTGTTATAAGCGAAGAGCGAGATCTGGCGGGGTCAGAAATTCTCATGGATGCTGGTTGGAATCTAGTAGAATTGTGCAGTGGCGGGTAGTGGTGTTTTCAACGGTGGCATCGAGTGGAATAATTTTTAGAAAAAAATATGAAGTTTGCCAAAAAAATTAACTTAGGAATCACTTCCTTTACAATGGTATTTATGGTGTCTCTGTCCAAAGCTTGTGCTTGACGACGGAGTTTTGTATTGTGGTATATTCATTAAAAATAGGTGGAAAATCGCAACTTTTAATCTCTAAGCCTTTTTTAATCATAAAATTTTTACGTAGCTGTGAACAGTTGTGACATGTGCAAAAACTGTGACAAAGGTTTTATCCATCCTTATTCACAAAGAAAATTCCAATACGTGGCTGTTATTTTTGGAATTGAAATTTTAGGATGCTCTGAAAGAGATTTTATAAGACACAATGGAGAAAATTACCAGCTTAATTAAATTTAGTTTATTGTATAGTTAAATAACGTACTTAATGATTCACTGGGTAAAAGTCTTCAATTTTCAACTCTCGAAGCTAAATGTTAATATTCCACGTTTTTAGTATGGACATCTATAAAATATAACTATGGATGGATTTAAGAATATAACAATAAAGTCGGTACAGAAGGTAGACATTTCTATCTTCATCCGTCCCTTCTACATTCCTATAAGTATTCATTGTAATATTAAATAGGTACACATTTGTAATTTTTTTGTAGAAATGTTAAGCATTAAAGCATTGGTAGGTTGTGATGAAACGCTTTTTTATATGATGATGTTAGAAAGATGCGGCAAATGATTAAAAGATATTACAAAGAAAACTTTGGCAGAGATGAAGCGATGGTTTCTAAAAAACGGGGGCTTAACTGACAGCTCCTAAACGTAAATATCGGGACGATAGAATAATGAAAATCTGAGAGATGCGAGTGTCATTTTCCTGTTGTTATGTGCCTAAATGCTTTTATTATAGAATATATAGAAATATAAATTCTTTAAAAAAAATACAAACCCTTACAAACTGTAATATTATAAATTTATTTTACTTTTTTCCTCTTTTCATGAGTTCAATATTTTATACACGTTATGCATTTATTCACATTATTTCATAAGAAATGAATTTCACCTATTATTTACCTACCGTTATATATATATATATATTGACCATGATATCAATGTGTAAAGTATGATCAGAAGTGTTACTTCAATCTTTGAACAAAAGGAAACGACAATTAATGTCTCTTTATTATAAAATTATTTATATCCGTGTTATGGAAAAAAGGTACATATTTAAAACTTTTTGTAAAGGTACATATAGCAATAGTTTGAATGTGAGTACATAAATCTAAATGTTTATCTATGAAATTAGAAGATAATTAATATTATAAGAGGCAACTGACATATGTTCGGAAGAATGTGTTTGTATAGATAATATTATCAAATAACGATGTTTTCTTACAAACAAATGACAATGGTTCAATTCTGTAAATAATAATACATATTGGTCTCAACAACATGTTACATCAGATGCAGGTCCAGTACATTTGATGTGGCATGGTTAAAAGAGTTTATTTTGATAACAGAGTCATCACATATAGTGGTAAGTTATTCCTAAACAAGATACATTTATACAAAACCTGTCGCATATAGCGAAATGGATAATTATCCTAGAAAATATGTATATAGCAATTAGTTTGCACTATAATAATGTGGTAAAAGTTACCTAGGTGTACTTTGTACGATTACATGACATAATTTCATGATTTTTAGGGATGAAAGTGTTCAGCGTAATAATTTTTTTTAATAAAACGGTAAAAAAACGTAGTAATTTTCAAAGTAATTATAATAAGAAAGGTCAGGTTTTTATCAAGAACCTGTACACTTAAATATTATGTATGTAACAGTAATTTAAAGAAAATAAATGTAGGTATGTGAAATTCAGTCATTAAATGGATAGCAAGAGTAGATTCCTAATCAATGTTTCCATCATGAGTTACAAAAAATTTATATGTAAGAAAAGTTATGCCTTTTTATGCATTAGTATATACCGTATCTTTTTGGAAAATGGACTTGTCAACCTGATCTTGTAGTTGTTTTTGATTCAAGTGTGTCTGGAACAGATGCATGATTATGAACGTTTTCCTCGGCGGGAACGAAGGCTGGTTTCAGGCGGTCTATAGAGACGCGCTTAGGTTTTCCCTTAATGGAAATAAAAAAAAATAGAAACGGGGAGGTCCGTGTGTACGAAAAATTTTCTTGTGCTTTGATTAGAGGTAGGGGTTGATTTAATTTGTTCAAATTTCCTCTGTAAACGTCCGATATATGTATCGGGTTCTTCTCGTGGAGTACTTGTGAAGAAGTCGCAAGGGAGTCTTAGAGTTCTTCCATAAGTTAGTTCGGCTGGCGAACATTTCAATTCCTCACGAACTGTAGATCTCAGGCCAAGTAATATAAGTGGAAAGGTTTCCATCCAGTTTTGCTCACCACTTGCCATAAGAGATGCTTTTAAAGTGCGGTGCCAACGTTCTATAATTCCATTTGCTTGAGGATGATACGCTGTGGTTCTTAAGTGCTTTATTCCAAATTTCTGTGTAAGCTTTTTAAATAAATTACTTTCAAATTGACGACCCTGATCCGAAGTTATGGTTATCGGGACTCCATGTCGTGAGATCCAGTGGTTTGTCAGTGCTGAAGCCACTGTCTCGGCTGAAATGTCTTTTAAAGGGATTGCCTCGGGCCAGCGAGTAAATCTGTCTATTATTGTTAATAGATAGATACCGGTACTCGTTGCAAGCTGGCAATGGGCCTACAATGTCAATGTGTATGTTTCTGAAGCGATTTTCTGGTAATAAATACGTTGCCGGGGGGGCAACCGTATGTTTGGAGATTTTAGCTTTCTGACAAGCGATGCAGTGCTTCACGAAGTATCTTATATCGGCTTTCATGTTTGGCCACACAAATCGTTGTTTGATAGTGTTTGTTGTTCCTGCAACGCATGGATGGCATACGTTATGTATGCTCTGTATGACTGTTTTTCGCATGTATTGTGGTACAAAAGGTTTGACATGACCTGTCAAGATGTCGCACCATACTGACGTGTCTGTGCCAGGGATCACCATTTGTCGTAAGGATAGGGTAGAGTCATCTTTTGCCTTAATTAGTTCGTCGTATTGACTCTACGCTCGTCCCTTTTCCTTGTAATTAATAGTAGAACTGTTAATCTCTTCGACGCGAGATAGAGTGTCAGCTACTGTGTTTTGGTGTCCGGAAATATGCCTTATATCTTTTGAAAACTGCGCAATAAAATCCAGTTGTCTCTCCTGGCGTGGAGAACTAGATGCTCGTTTCTTGTTGAAGGCGAAGGTGATTGGTTTATGATCAGTGTAGATTGTGAACGTGCGACCTTCTTTGTTGTTTCTGAAATATTTTACAGCTTCATAGACACCTGTTTGTTCACGATCAAATGTGCTATATTTACGTTGCGGTGTTGTAAATTTCTTAGAAAAAAATCCGAGAGGTTCCCAAATGTTATTTGTGAATTGTTAAAAAGAAACTACAATTGCGATGTCAGAGGCATCCACCATGATGGCAATTCTTGAGTTGGGATCTGAATGTGCTAGGAGGGCTGCATTCGCAAGTTGATTTTTGCAATCGTTGAATGCTGCTGTCAGTTCCTCGTTCCAATTGAGTAAACGCTTGTCGTTTTTCTTGTATCCGGTAATACAGTTAAATAGTTTTACTTGAGTGTTGATGGAATTCGGGAGGAACTTGCGATAATATTTCAACAATCTTAAGAAGCGTCTTAACCCTTTGGCTGTTTTTGGCAGTAGGAAGGCGGTAATAGCCTTGATTTTCTCTTTGATTGGTGTCATTCTCTCTGAAGTGATTATGTGACTAAGAAAATTAACAGTTGTGACACCAAATTTACATTTAGAAACGTTTATAACGAGGCCATTATCGGCGAGTCACTTAAATAGAGTATCCAAGTGTTTCCTGTGTTCTTCTTCGTTTTCTGAGGCCATCAGGATATCGTCAAGGTAGACAAAACAAAAATCAAGGTCTCTGGTAACTGCGTGCATAAATAGTTGAAAGGTCTGAGCAGCATTTGAGAGGCCGAATTGCATAGATGTGAACTCAAATAGGCCAAACGGCGTGATTATGGCTGTTTTAGGAATATCCTCTGTTTCTAATGTATCTGGTGGTACGCTCGAGTGAGATCAATAGCGCTGAAGATTCGTGCTTTCAAAACTTTGTGCGAAAAGTCGTGAAGTTGCGAAATGGGGTATTTGTCCGCCAAAGTTTTTGCGTTTAAACGCCTGTAATCGCCGCATGGTCTCCATTCTCCATTGGGTTTCTTCACCATATGCAATGGGCTTGCCCAATTATTTTTCGATGGTCGCTAAATTCCTTGCACCATTAAGAATTTAAATTCTTTCTTAGCAGCTTCCAAATGGGCTGGTGCCAGTCTGTGGGCACGTTCTGTAACTGAAGGTCCTTTGGTCTCGATACAATAGGTGACGAAATGTTTTCTAATTTCCGGGATTTTCATATTTGGTCTAGTTAAACACGGGTATTTATTCAAGATATCGCCGTACTTTTGTGATGATGCAATTGTAGAGATGCCAGAAGTAGGTCCTTTGAATGTGGTGCAACTGATCCGTAGTCCTGTCGATTGATCCAATACCATGGCTTTTTTTAAGTTCACCGTCAGGTTGTAGTGATGGAGGAAATCAGCTCCGATCATAGCTCTCGATACATCAGCTACGATGAAACGCCATTTCATTGCCCGACGTCGACCGAAATTAAGTTCTGTAATTTTTGTGCCATATGTTTTAATAGGGTTACCGTTTGCACCATATAATGTTGTTGGAAAATTGTCAGAAGTTATACATTTTGTACGGTGGTCCTTATTTCTAGGAATTACAGAAAGATCTGCACCCGTATCTACCAGAAATTTCTGTCTGGTTTCTAAATCGTAAATGAAGAGACGACAACTGTTGTACGGAAGTTCACACGTCCCTACTGTGGGCTTCCGTTGGTGTTTCCCGCGTTCGTGCTAGCGTATGTGCATGGCTTGTAGCACCGGTAAGCCTTGTCGCCGTACTTTGTATGCGGTTGGCAATATCCAACAATCTTTTTGGGAGATCTACCGCGAGACCTGGACCTGGGTCTCCAAGCGGTAAATCGCCGAGGATAATCTGTTGTTGGTTGGAAGTAATCTCTCCGAGGTGGGCTTTGGTACCTGCGGCCACGGAAGTTGTGGGACTGGTCGTCGTTCTGATTGCTTTTAGACAATTTAAATTGTTTCACTTCTTGGGTTAAGGAAACAATCTGATCTTGTAGATTTTGTAGAATGGTGTAGCGTATCAGTGTCCAATGCCGCAATGATTATATTGTATTTTGTGAAATCTTCTTTAATTCTAGAATTTGCGAACTGTGCCTCTGCCTGGGCAAACCACAAGGCTATATTAGTTTTCCAGCAATCTGGTAGTCGTACAGATACATGGTGCACGTTTGCTTCCGAATGTAATGTTCGTTGGTCTTTCATATTGTTTAACTTATTTTGTGAAATTAATAAAGGTTCTTGAATCGGTGGAGGTAAGTTTTTTTCTTCCGATGAGGTCATTTCCAATAATATGTTACGAAATACGTTATGCACGGCATACAAATTCAAAGAAAAAGACTAGAGGGTAGTGTGTAAAAAGAATCTACTCCATCTACCGGATATCTTTACTAGCTATTAGCGAGTTCGCGTTTGTATTGGGTTTTAGCAAAGACGGAAACCGCATTACGTATGTTATTGAAAAATAGTAACTTAAAACGATGATAAATATTGATTATTTCAAAGTATTGTTTTTTTTCAAAGTATTGATAATTATTGAACAATAAATTTATGATGACTACAATAATGTCTATTTGAAAAATAATCCTGTAGGTTAGGGTGGATCGATTTTTTGTTTTTATGTTTTTCTTAGTAGCGGGGTGTGGAATGGATGCTCTATGGGGATACTTTTAAAAGTCATTATGAAAGCATTAAGATATTTCGAGTGCAAGTACTGCCCCAAGTCAATTCAAATTTCAAAAAAACAGCGAGAAACTAGAAAAACAAGGGCTTAATCTTTGCTCAATAAAAGTAGTTAAAATATAAAAAAAATAACATTTAATTTACTAATAATATTATATACTAATCAAGAAACAATAAAAGTACCATTGCTACACAAAAAATCAAAAAAACAATGTTAAAAAATAAAGTTAAAAATCATAAAAGTTATTGTGTTTTATAGTCCTTCATCGAATTGAATACTGGCACTATACGACAAGATTCTAGCTTGTTTTGTATCCACCCTTCACGTCTTTCAGGGCCGAAAACAGCAAAGCATGATGCCGTTACCACTTCGATGCATCTTTCCGTGGCTTGCGTGTGACTGGGCATAAATCGAAACTTTCACAAAATGTTGGATTCGATAGTAATTTCGTGGTCTGCAATGGCATCAATTATTGTCTAGATAGATATCAGTTTTGTAAGAGGTGGTTCTGATGGTTTTTCCCAGTAGATCAAGTCAATATAGTCTGCTGCGTTGAAATTATAAGTGGGTAGCTTAAATACTCCTATGAGAGAACCGTGATGTACGTTCTCGGATACTTAGAATCCGTCTCAGAGACAACTCTCTAATTTGTCTTCCTTCTTCGTTTAACATACTAATAAGTGTATTTGAATTACGGGATCTACCACCTTTTACAAATGCTCTGGAAGGTAACGAGACAATTTTATGGTTTCGTGGAGGTTTCTCGCCCCGTAAACACACGAGGGTTGTGTTTTTATTTTAAACCACATCGGAGCATACACTCTTAGCACAAATTCAGTCAACATACCCTGATTTTCTGACAGATTCTTGGTTGAAATGTAAAGTCAAAGATTAGAATTGGCTGTTGTTAATCAACGCGAATGACAGATTTTACTCGGGTTTCTTTTCGCTATGTTTTCGTTACATTGTCCTTCGGCGATTGCTCGGCACATTTCCAATAAATAAAGCTGGTCTGTACTAAGGTCGTCACGGAATTTTGTAATGTCCAGTAAGTTGCATTCTATTGCTTGAAATTCTATCACAAGAAGATGTTCACAGTTCTTGAGTAACTTTCCAAGTTGGCTGCTGAAGTTTCTAGGACCTGTTGTCGTTCCATCAAGATATTCGAAAAGGTGTCTTAAACTTAACTCGTTAGCATGCAACTGACAGACCAACCACTGAAGTGAACGATGGAGCTTTCCTTCGAGAAGTCGAATAATGCCAGACTTAGTTCCAGTGTTAACTGCTATTCCGTCACATCCGATAGCCACGATGCACGCTAAATCAATGGATTTTGCCACAAAATATACGAACGATTTGTGAGCTATTGTTTTAGCATCATCGTGGACAATGTATTGTGAGCCAGGTTCTTTCAAAAGACTGATATGTTCTTCTTTCACAATGTTTCTGCGTCTATCCTCAATGATTAATGTTTTATCCTTTTGACCGTCAAACGATATGCAAATGCACGAATCAAAATGGAGCTGATTGATGGCAGTCAGTGTGGCCCTAGTTTTGGCACGAGCACGTCGAATCTTATAACGATCGATCACGTTTGTTAGATTATCTGTTGTCACTAATCCAATATCTTGTAATGTGGCACAGACGATGGCAGCACCTGCCCGATCAGAAATACTGTATCAATCCAATGTTCTGGATTCACCACTGTCTGTTGAATTTATTACATAAGAAGAAGAAGTGGATGAAGCAAAGTATTGTTGGTCAGTTGGAAGATCAACGTTAGTAAAACTTGAAACTGTACTGCGAGATGTGGACGGTTGATCTAAATATGTTTGTTGTGTTTCTTGGTAAAGTTTGCGCTTTAATTTTCTTAACATATTGGTCTCATTTTGCTCAGTAGTTTTTTCTATCTAAAGAACTAATCATCATTTTTCTGTCACCTCTTTGATCTATCAAAAAATGCCTTTCTTTAATAGGTACTTTTTGATCTTGCGCACAAAATAATTTTCAAACGAAGAACATTTGCAAGCAGCGATATCAAATAACGTCTAGGTGCGTCTTTTAAAATCATCCAGTTTTTTAAGGTAACTCTCACTATGCTTTCTACCTTTGCATGGTTTAAGAATCGCCCGATATTTTTCATGGTCGTCCTTTATTAGCGCCAAAATTGTGCGATGTTCCACGATCGGTAGAGACGGTCGTTTCCAAATATTTTCTATTTTAGTAGCAACAATTTCACTAGTATCTCTTACCAAATCCTGGAATCGTTTTTCTGTGCTTTGCGAGACGTGAATAAAATATTTCATATCAAAATGTCTTCATAACTTGGTAACACACTAGCTGCTAATTGTTTACTGATGATTGCAATAACGCATGCAACACCCCCGCGGCCCCACGTCACTGCGCGCGGGAATGCGCGGTGCGCGAGCGAGGCGCGAAATTGGACCCAGCAATTTGTCAAATTTTCGCGGGAAAATAAATATTATCATATTTTTTTAATATTATTATTTAAGGCGCGGCAATTTTTATTCGTTATGATATGTAAAAGTAAAAATTGAAGTATTAATATTGACACAAAACTGTTTTATAAGGGGACATTTTTTTACCAGATTTTAAATAATTCAACTGCTTTGGGGCAGTACTTCCTATCAAAATTTCAAATTGATATTTTGTATGCTTAATTGTATGTACCTAGAGCATCTATTCCGCACCCCGCGAAAACTGATTTATAAAAAATAAAAAATTCCATACAATGGCGATCCACCCTACTGTAGGTATACTGAACTTTTATGTGCAATGTGACATTAAAAAATTGGTAATTTGACGCTAGCAAATACTGTATAATTATAGGTTATGATACACGAAATGACAATATAAAATGACGGTACGATGGTGTTGGTTACTTGCAGAAGATATACGTAGGTAGGCTGGCTGCCGCTTTGCCCACGTAGATTACATCTGTTTGAAGGGGATGTCGCCATCCTCATTGCAGGGGAAGTAGATGCTGCGGATTGGGATGCCAAGGTTGGCCACTTCGTTGGCAGCTGCAATCAGGATTTTCTTACTGAAATTAATTTTTACACGCACTTAATTGTCGTCAAAATAATGAAATATTTCAAGCATTAGAAGGGATTGATGGGGCTTGCGTCGATCGTGATCGACGGACATACACCACGTGTTCTTTTTCTTTAAATTACCGGGACATTTAATTTAATATATTTGAAAAATGATTGGTAAGAGAAATATTAATAGAATTTTACTTACTAAAATCTCACCCGGGATTCGCTGGTTCTCATTTCCGTCCTTGGCAGTGACTGAGGGTAGTGAAATTATTTGAATATATTCAGAGTCGGCTTCACCAATATGGGACGCTATAACTTACCTTTTATAGCGCCGACCATTAAATGTGCGTTGAGTGGGTTGTGATAGTGAAAAGATGTAGTTGGATAATTAATATTTATTGGAAGCACGGTACACTACAACACGAATTTTTATCAGAAGGATTTTATGAGGAGCTAAGAACTGTCAACTGCCAAGTCGGAGGTGAGAAACAGGAATACTTGCCGTTGGCCAAAACTGCCGAGAGCTCCGTTTTCGGGTGGCGATCCATAAAAATGTGTTTCCATATAAAAATATTATTTGAAGTTATTTGCCAGTTCTTAACTCCACAAATTCATAAAACTTCTGCTCAATTGTAAATATGTGTACGTTTCCCGTTTTGGTACAATATGTAGTGTAAGAATACAATATGTTTGTAACGATTTTGTGTTATTTATTAGTCCTTTACCTGATTCAGACCTGGTTTAGCAAAAAATGTTGTTTTGGTGACGGCTTTGTATTCAAATTACAACAACACATCGGTAACAAAATGAACGCAAGAGCGTTCATTTTATTGTTAGGAAGACCTTGGTTTCACTTACGAGTTTGAAAGCTTGTACAAGGAGTTTAAAAAGAGTTAGGTTGTTAAGTTCATCTGCATATTTTTGACGTACGCTATGAGGGGTTATTTTTAAAATTAAATTAAGTAGACGGGGCTAATCTAGTATAATACATCAATGTATATAATACATATTCAATGTAACTCATTTTCTTTATTTACAAAAAAAATCTAATGACAACATTTTGCAATATAATCATGTCAAAGTTAAACAAAAATATGATTGAGAAATACGATAATCCAAAGGGAAAAAGTTGAACCTGAATTTTGTAATTAGCATCCAGGTTAGTCACTTTGAAAATCTTTTGCAAATAGATTTTTCATAAATAGTAATAATTTATAAGATAAATCGAGATACTTTTTAATCCAAGGACATGTCTTTTGAAGTGATATCACAAAAAAAACCTAATTTCTAATACCCAGTAGAATTTAGAAAAAAATTTTTTTTAGTCGTCCTTTAATTTCATTATTAAGGAACTGTGAGATGTTAATTCAAAGTAAAGCCAACCTTATATCGTTCAGAAAATCAGAAATAAAACCTAAAATGTTTTTTATGTGTAAGTTGTGTATTATTTTTGGATCAATTATATACCACTAGTTCCACCCGTGAAGGTTAGATTATATTGTTTATGAAAGGTTCTCTCCTGTGCGGTTCTATTTGTTTGTAATTAAGTCGCGACGGCAAGGCCGATTCCTGTTTTGCGGCTTTTTGAATTTGAAGTTTGTCTACTGTCTTTTCATATAAAAGGTTAGGTTTCCTTAAAAACTTTCTCTGGCTCAAAAACAACCAAAGGTTTTACATTTCCTTAAGAACCACAGAAACTAGCCTGTATCTAGAGTATTTACTGTAAAAAGTTCCTAGTCATATCATGTGATAGTGTATATTTATTGTTAAATAAAGTGATTCGGTTTGCTCTCAAAAATAACGAAGTATAATTTAAAGGAACCCTAATGTGAATGGCACATGTTGTGCCGTATATGTGAAAATAAATAAATAAATAAATAAATTTATAACAAATTGTTCTTGAGATGTTTTGTGTGTATGCCAAGGTTAAGTACGCAATGATTCTTAGGGAGATTGCATGCTCTTGCCCGGAAATACATTGTGGTTCTTCTAATGTTTTTTTTTTGTTGTACAGAACTACGTTTAAAAACTTTTGCTTAAATTTTGATTTTTCCCTAAAAACTTTAATTATTAAAAGTCAGTCTAAATTTATGCCTTTTTTACCGCCATAACACGAAAACTTATTACGTCCACTACATACCTAGTATAGTGGACGTAAGTTCCTAATAAAGATCTAGTAAAAAAAACCCAAAACTTTGGCAACTTTTTTTTTCCCTGCTCGGTTACCGGAAATCATAATAATAAGTACCTACTTGTATTAACGAGAATTGGAGGCACGTCGTTATGCTGACTAAAGTCATGTATTTATTTATGGTTTTTGAAAATCACACTTGAATAGAAGACCATAACGATTATTCCAAATGATGAATAAATAAGCCCGGATAGTCAGAATTTTACTTTACCTGAAGACAGAATGAAAAACGGGTCATATTCAAAACGGAGACCTACGTGATATTAGCTATCGTCTAAGGATTACAATAATTCTCATAAATATATGAAAAACAACGTTATTAAATTACATTATTGAGTAGTTAAAGGTTCAATTTCATCTCACTTAAATCAGGAAAATTTTATCTTGCAATATATTCAATTCCAATAAGCACATTTTGTAATAAAAGCACGCACGAGTTCTTAAGCAAACAAATATAAGTATTTATTTAAAAATTTCAGCGACAATAATTATGTACTATATCACAACACGCTGAAACAGACTCAAAGTTATGGTCCTGTATATTATCTGCCTGTAAAGAATATAAATAAATAATAAAATATGTACATTCTTACACAGCACCCCGTTCATTGACAAATGCACTGTACATATTGGTTTGTATTAGTGATCGACGAACCGGTGGACGCAATATGTTAGCCATAAATTGATAATAGGTTGTCTAGCCTATAGTAAGTAATAATATATACGGTTGTAGAAGTGTGTAACATATTTGTAGAACGCCCTTATGGTGATTTCTCACAAGAGCGGCGCTGTACAAATCATCAAAATACTATTAAATATAATAGAACAAGGAAATTGCAATATTCCTTGACTTATGTAAACTTTCGATACAATATCTCAAATACTTTTTATACTCGGCATTACTGAAAATGAGCTTAACTTACTGAAAACTTTTATATCAAAGAGAACTCAACAAGTTATTTATCAACAACGAACCCCTATCCATCAGTTACTGAGCGCACCAGTTAAGGGCATCCTCTCTCTCCCGAACCGTTTTAAATACCAGGTGGGTCCCTATATCGTTTTTCACGCAAACTCTACTTTTATTTTTAAAAACGTAAATACTATCAAATGATTCTTGATTCATTAAACTTGTTCTTAAAGCTAGAAGAGACACAACATTTATAAAGCAGAAAACAAATTAGAAAATAAAAGCAAACTTAAACACGTTCTCATTTTAGTGAACAAAAAAAGAAGAGCCTTAGCTTTTGGCCACCACAGGTAGTCCCGACGAGAAACAGTGAGCAGTGGAGCGGGAAAGAGGTCTTTCGAACCCTTCACAGCGTCTCCGGCAGAACATTGACCAGACTTGACCCCTATGCAGTGAACAAACGAAAGAATACCCTTAGCTTCTGGCCCTCCACAGGCAGTCCCAATGAGAGACAGTGAGCAGTGGAGCGGGACACAGCGTTTCCAGCGGCGAGCACAGTGGCCAGACTGGACCCATACTGAGACAGTGGATAGTGGAGATGTGAACCTGAAGAATCCTGGGGACTAAGTAACTCATTTCAGCTGACAGGACTACAAGAGAACTGAAAATGAGGGCTGAAGAGAACCTTCCATTTCACTACTACCGCTACGTCAGGGGTTGCGCAGTGGACAGTGTAGGAAACAAATAGCTTAGGGAAGACATAAAATAATATAATATACAGACAAAGGAGCATTACAATTCTAGCCATTAAGATAAATCAGTAAAAAATTATTTTAAAATTCAGCATCATTCCCGGAAGAAACCAAATAAAAGCAAAAAATTTCATTAGGTCATAACCAATTATATATTGTGACAAGTACAGAAATAAAAATATTCATACAAAAAGCAGTTAATAAGACAGATGTAACAGAGCAAAATAAGTTTTCAAAAAAATTGTTGCCTAGTTATCATAGCGTACGATTCTTCTAATTTCTATTAGATATTTTTAATTTCTAAGGAAACTAGTCCCTGCAGGAGTAACACACCTAGCACCTGAAACAAAGTAACGATTTTATTCTCGTTTAATGACTCGTCCCATCTCTCCACCCACACGTTAACAAATCAGTTTTGTAAAAAAATTATATACATTTATAATAACAAAATATGTAACAAAATAAAATAATATGTAATTGTAAAAAGCATTCACTTTGTGGCTCATCATAATTTATAATAAAAACACGTAAATTTGTTTTTGACCACGATAGTTTTATTTTCACTCTACCGGTTTCGGAAGATCCCTTCCTTCGTCAGGAAAATATTTAAAACTGATATACTACACAAAATATTGACACATAAATACAAAAATGTTAAGTGTTTGGGGGAGATGTGGACAAAGTGGAAGGGGTAATTACGGGAATTCCAGGAAGAACAGAGCGGTTAACTGGAAATATGTCAAGTTGTTATCAGTATATACTGATAACAACTTGGGAAAATTACTTAAAAATACTTAAGATAAAGATCACAAATTTAGCCACTCAGGCATTTACCAACTATGTTGCAATGATTGTCCATCGTTCTACATAGGTAAGACAACTAGAAATATAAATATTAGAATCACGGAACATTTAAGATGTTTAAATAACAATAATTTTTCGGAGTTTGCCAATCATCTCATTTCCACCGATCATACTTTTAGTAAAGATACAGGGGTGAAAATTCTTCACCGTAGTAATAAAGGCAAAAAATTAGATATTTCTATTTTTGAGACCGATAATTCGTGGTGGAATTCAATTATAATATATTATAATAAAAAACTTTATTCCACTTAATTTTATTTTGACCGTAACCGGTTTCAGTTCGTCACAGACTGAGTCTGAAGATGGCTTTGACGAGCTGAAACCGGTAGAGTGAAAATTAAACTATCGTGGTCAAAAACAAATTTATGTGTTTTTATTATAAATAAATTAATTGCTAAAATTAATTAGACACGTTGGTTGCCATTGTAAGAAATAAATTAGACACGTTAGTCGCCATTGTAACAATGAAGATTATTACGTCAACTTAAATTCACCACGTTGAACGCCATTGTAATAAATAAAATCTTTTCCTAGCAAAAGTAATAGATAATTATTAAATATGAGATGTCAAAACCGCAAATGCGGCATCATTATAACAGATTAGGTTTACTATCAGAAAGGTTTGCATTGTTAAAGAATGAAAAGAATGGTGTAGTTAATAACATTTATTAAATAACAATTAGGAACATGAGACTCTCAAAATTAGCATGGATTACACTATCTCAAAGTGTTGCAGTGAAACGAAAATTGCTAGCACACTTGGCAATTAAATTAATGGTAGTAATTTATAAGTTAAATTTGTGACAAACGATTACAAAGAATATTGTCTGATCCGTTTCTCAAAAGGGCGCCATACAGCTCTAGGATTAGAACTGTAAAATTTATAAAGGTTTACATGATGACCAACGATTACAACAGCTAGCTAATCAGCCATCAAAATTTCCCATAGTGTCTGTCGTCTGGAGCAGTTGCTCAAATCCTTCCCGTTGTCCTGTCTTCGCTCCAAGGCCGCCCGTTTGGTACTGACTTACCGGAGCTCCTCCGTCGCGCTGCCTTGCGATCAATCATAGACCGAGAGTCCCATAGAGGAAAGCGGTCTGCAGATAGATTGTGTAAAAAATCACCATAAATGTAGCGGGGCGAAAGTGAACTGCTACAGTTTAAGCCCTCAAAATACTTTTTTGATACTAAGACGGATTTCTTAACCGGCCTAATAAGTTAAACCTTGCAAACCCTCACACAAGTATCCATAATGATCTGACAGTGCCCCAACATTTACACGAGAGAGACTGAGGTTGAAGAGTCTCCCATTGAAGAGTCTCCATGTCCGGTTAAAAGCTGGATCACTGGTCCAGCTTGAGATAGGCCCTAACATCCTGGCTTTAACTGAGGGAAAGAAGGAGTGAGTCCATCTCCTCCTTATTGAACTGTCCCATCTACTCTACTATTCGGCAAGACTTGCCTACCACAATCCACTCAAATCTCTGTCAATAGTGTTGGAAGGTGTGCGGTTCCGCCCAGAGTGAGAGTTTCACTAAAGCATTCTACTTTCAGACAAAGAACCAAAGATCAGTATTATTCAATTAAACTGTATAACTCAATTCCACCTACTATGAAACAATCTGCCGATAATTTATCAAAACACTAACTAAAATAACAGATTACGGACTTGAAAACAATTTTTTTTACATTTTTGATTACACAAAAATTCCAAAACCTATTTTCCCCTAACCAAACAGAACACAATTTAATTAGTATATTATTTTTAGAGGGTATCCGGGGGTAAAGTGGGGTTATCGGGGGGTGATTTGACATTATTTTATAAGTAAATGAGGTTAAATAACTTTTAAAGAAATTAAAATGTTTTAAGGAATTTTTTAGGTAAATAAAGTTAAATTGTTTGAATGGAAAATAAATATTCTTCTAAGGGAAAAGATACATTGAAATTTCATAGAAGTTATTCTCCTTTTTTTACTACTGCCATTATATATCATCCCCTCCCAAAGTTAGCGCACTTTACTCCTGGAAACCCTATATAATCAGATCTACAAAAAAAAAAAAATATTGCATAATTATTTGGCAATGTTTTCGAATATTGCATTAATTATCATCTATTTAATTATCTTTTCGTCCTTTTTAGTACCCTTTTCTTTTCAGTACATTGTGACTATTTGTTCACATTGTTTGTATTTTTACTTATGACGGCATGGTTTTGTTTCAAACAGATCAACCTTAACCAATCTATCCCTCTTTATAATTGAAAATTATATAACAAATGCACTTGCTAATAGACAACAAGTCGATTCTATATATACTGATTTCACCAAAGCGTTCGATAAGGTTTTCCATAAAATTCTTGTTAACAAACTGGCGAAAATTGGCATAACCGGTAACGTACTATCCTGGTTTAAGAATTATCTGTCTAATCGAGAGCTTACTGTCTGCATCAAAGGTCAACTTTCCTACACTTTTAAAGTTACAAGCGGCGTGCCCCAGGGCTCACATCTAGGACCCGTTCTTTTCAACATATTTATAAATGACTTTACAAATGTATTTACACTTGTCTTTATTTTGATGTTTGCAGATGATATGAAAATTTACCGAATTATTGACAATATTAATGACTGCTTATTATTACAATCAAATCTCATTAGCTTTTCCGATTGGTGTATCCTAAATAATTTAACCCTTAATGTAAAAAATTGTCAAGTCATGAGATTTTATAGGAAGAAAAACCCATTGATTTTCACATACTGTATGAACAATCAAGTTTTAGTATCTGTATCCGAAATAAAAGACCTGTGGATAATATTTGACACCAAATTAACATTTATCTCCCACATTAACAAAATAACCACTAAAATCTTGTGTTTCATATTAAGAACTTCAAAAGATTTCAAAAATTTAAAAACTTAAAAAATATTGTATTTATCCATTGTCAGAAGCCATTTGGAATTCAACTCGACCATTTGGAATCTATTTTACAATATTCATGAAAAATCTATCGAGCGAATCCATCATAATTTTTTACGAAACATAAATTATAGATTAAGAATTTCTATTGAAAACATTACCTACACCTCATTGTTGTAAGTCATGGGCCTTGCCACATTAGAAGAAAGAAGAATATGTTCTGATATTTTTTCTTTATAAAATTGTTAATAATATGTTTGACTCCCCTGAACTCCTTAGGCTGATTGACTTTCATGTGCCTAGTAGAATGTTTCATCAGAAGGTACCTTACCATTGTAACATTGCAGGTACTAAAGCAAAAATAAATTCAGTAATGAACCGACTGCACAGTGCAGGGAATAAATATCACATGAAAACCAACGGTACTGAATGTCTATCAGCCTATATAAACATTGTTATTAAATCTATATGTCTTTCTTGATAGCTATGTAATGTTTATAAATTTTCAATATATCTAAATTTATAGGAATTTGCATCCTATAGTTTACTCTGTTTGTTGCTTTTAAGTTAATATTTTTATACTTGTTACATATTTTAATCGTTAAATCTCTTTTACTCTATGATTATATTACATTTATTTTTAATTGTATCATATGTAAAAGCCCTAATTGGGCGTGTACAAAATAAATAAATAAATAATAACACTTTTCTAAAACATGCGACAACCTATACACCTACAGTTACTGATTATTAACGTGGGTAAGTAAATAGAAGTTTTGAAGTGTTTAATCGTTTTAATATTATTTTTCTCTTCGCTTTAAGCCATGGGATAAAATTGGATTGGATGTAAGACACAATATATCCTCCATAACACTGCATTGTGGATTTGGTCTTATGACGTACTAGCGCATACCCGTGAAAATCACGGGATATTATAATAATTGTAGGATTTGCGAAGCAGAAGATATATTTAAAAATATGTTTGCTTCGGAATGGCCTTTCAAAAGAAGAAATTTGCCTATCCAATGATAGTTAACATAAAAAATCACAAAATCTATCCAACGGCATTATAAAAATACTTCATACTAATCAAATAAAAATTTTGAACCTTATGAAAAGGTTAGCTATTCAAAGAATATGTGCATGAACGAGTCACCAAAGTACAACCACTGGATCTAGTTCAGTGAAACCACGTGCGTGTCTCAGTAACTTATCTTCACTCTATTCATTCATCTAGCATCCATCTCCCAAGCATTTGAACAAAACGAATACGCATTTCAAATAAAGTACAACCACTGGATCTAGTTCAGTGAAACCACGTGCGTGTCTCAGTAATTTATCTTCACTCTATTCATTCATCTAGCATCTCCATCTCCCAAGCATTTGAACAAAACGAATACGCATTTCAAATAAAGATTTATTAATTCATAAATTTAATTTGGACACCTAATTTATCGCTTGACTATTGTTTGGTAGGTACAATTTTTAAAATTTAAAGGCATAAAAATATAAACTTAACAATAAAAGCCTTATCTACGCCTGCGAGGCGTACACACAATCGTAAATTCTATTTCTCTTTCTAACGGTTGAAGTTAGCGCCTCGTGCTCTTTAACCAACCCAGTGGCCGACGGGAACTCGCCGATGGTACCTGTATCACTAAGGTAAGTCCAGCCATTTTTGAGTGTTTTAGGTATAGTACGCCTGCGAGACGTATGTTTAGGCTTTTTGTAACCTTTAACTAAGATTATGTGTTTTTACTTTCCATTTTATGTTTACTTTGGCATTGTATCAGATACCAATATGTCATGGTCTAATAAATTAAACAGTATTAATATTTTGAAAATCTTAGACCAAGATGATAGTCTTTCTCTGGGAGAATCAGCTCCTGAAGACGAGAACAGCCAGTTCGGACGACATTCGAAGCAAAGATGAGAATAACCATGTAACTGAAGAGGCTTCCCCTTTACAAGAATCTGCTCCTACTGAAGAAGCCGACTCAAAATTTCAAAAGCTAACCTAGCATCTGATTCTGCTCATGTTTCACAACTTGCCAATTTAGGGCGAATTTATCGTGTTCCTGGAAATATTCTTTGCGGTAAGAATAGATGCGGGATGTTTGGTCAACAAATAAGGGTCAATCTCACAGGACTTTAGCTATGAATAAAGTCCGCACCTCTCAATTTACAAATTAAATCTAGTTGGAACTATTCGATCAAATAAGCGGGAAATGCACGAAAAATTTAAAAACTCGAGATCTCGACCTATTGGCAGTTCTACGTTTTGTTTTAAAGGCCCTCTGACACTTCTTTCATACAAGCCAAAACTTGTGATGTGAAATTTGTGATGAAAATGCAATAATGAATAATGCAAGTGGCAAACCAGACATGATTTATTTATAGAACCAAACAAAAGGAGGAGTAGATTCATTTGATCAAATGTGTGCCTCAATGTCGTGCAGCCGCAAAACTAATAGATGGTCAGTGGCTGTTTTCTATGGCATCTTAAACACGATTTTTGTTAATTTTGCTGTATTTTTTGGCCTTAACATGATCAAATAAACTCTCAAGCAAAAGAAAATTCATTAAAGAACTCAGCACAGATTCGGTCAAGCCTTGGATTCAGACTTGAAGCTCCGACTAAAAAATACAAGCCAAATTCTCGCCAAACCTACTGATTCAGGTAATAAACTTGTTATGATGCAGGGCTAGACTCCTTTTGTTTTAATATTTTATTCATTAATTTATTCTGCATCATCACATTTATCCTCGCCGATTCTCTAATCTAGTTAGGAACTGGGCGATTGTCGCGGGTATTGGTTTTGGTAAAATTTCGAATCATAATTTAAAATTTAAAATCTGTACCGGGCGGAAACAGAAAAAAAAAAAGAAAAACACTTCCTTGCCTGCAGAGAAACCAGAGGGTGGGCCTGATCTCTCGGCAGACGACAGTCACAGTTTTCCGGAGTGAAATTGTTTGGGAATGGTTTCCCTTTAATCGGAGTGGCGAAGTCTAATTTTATACGCGGAGATTGCATAATAAAATCGTATAAATGGTGTAAAATACGAAGTTCCATAGTGGAATTAGTTCCGTGGCTCGTTCGAATATTGTAACCACGCGGCATCATGAATCGCAAACGGAGTCAGACGTGTGATCTGCTTGAATCCGACCCATCCTTTATGGGATGAAGAAGCCAGTGGCTTAAAATATTGTGCCCGGTTACCGGAAACCTAAGGATAGTATTCTTTCTCGCGGTTTGGCACTACGCCGACCGCATTTTCACCAGGGCCGTAGGGAGGCCTATTTTTCCTTACATAAAGGGAATCCTCGCCAGGATACACGGATGCGACCGCGGGCACCAGACACCTCTTCCTCAGTCGCCAGATTACCAGTTTCCTGCCACGGACAGTCGCCAGGAGGCGGAACTGACTCTTCCTCTTGCTCCGTCTGGAGCCTCCTGGAGCTCAGCCTGATGAGGTGCTGCTCCAGCTCGAGTAGGATGTTACTTAATTAGCTAGATAGATAAAGCGTGGTCGGAACCTTGGGGGTAAGCTTATATCTAACTTTTATTATATTGTATTCGAAATAATATACATTAATGTTACTCTAAACCTTCTTTCCTTGACTCTAAATTACACATTGTAACCTGACACATTTCTGGTTTCGAACCCAACCCCCTGAGAACCCTGGGATCACAAACATTCTTGTGGGTATCTAACCCTCAAGAATTGGCGCTTCCAGTACTGGATAAAGTTTGTGATTCCACATTCATTATTATAACCTAAAATGTCTGGTGAGTATTGTAGGCTGCACGTAGCAAGTAACCATAGCAACTACTCTACGTAGCAATCTTCCGCCAGGAAAACCAGAGCCCAAAAAACGTAAATACTGCGCTTTTTGCTGCTAAAAAAAAGAAAATGTAATTAGTGTGCTGTAAGTGCAAAAAGTCAGTATTTTCTGAGCACAAAGTTAATGTCTGTGTAGATTGCTCTAAAATTATAGCAAGTAATTAAAAGCATGATTATTTTTAATGTTTGCCCTAAGAAAAGATATTAATCTTAAAAAAATATATGATTATTTAAAAAAAACATATGATCAAGTCGATTTTTTACCGGTGAAAGTAGTTTTCATTGATAAAACTGTGTTTTATTATTAGTTTACATACCAACCTTAACTTTCCATCGAAAAATAGGTCACAAGTGGGTATATTTTGGCCTACTGGCTGCCATTTACATGTGTACGCCTCTTAGACGTATGTTAAGGCTTTGTGTACCTATAAAACAGATTAAGCTTCTAGGGTTAATAATATACGCATTGCGCAGGAATATTTCACACATACTTATCGTCACATTAATTCGTAGACTGCGTAACTCCAAATTTTTCTAAAATACGTTTTTAATGCCATCTGGTGTTAAAATTAGTCCCGCATCGACTAGTAAAACTCGCAAATTTATAAAAAAATAACCTTTTAGATAAACACAAATTAGGAAACTGCGTAAAATCATGGTGCCATTTTTACTCGCGAATATTTCAAAACTCCTTAATTCAGTATTGGCCGGTGAGCCGTGCACGCTTGTTGTGTTTTTGACTGAAGAAATTTATTTACGGTGTAATAATTTTACCGTGAAATTAACTGAGATAAGTTGATTAATCAATTTTGTATATTTTATAACCTTAATTTTAATTGTGAAGTCAGGAATAGTGTTTTGTATCTGTAGTCCAAACTGACGTCTTCTGCACCGTTTGACGCTCTGCCGTAGCTCTCTTGTTTTATGTGCCTCTGCGGTTGCGTTCACCGCTTTTACAGTGGTACCTGCTTATCACCACAAGCCCTGCTAATATCATCATCACTGCACGAATTTATTTAACTAACCCGGAGCCCTTCGCGTCCTAATAGGTCGTTGTTCTGTGATTATCTCTTCCTCAAGGTCACCATCTCTTTGCAAGTGGATCTCCTCTTGATGCATATCCGGATCCGGTTCTTCACTGTCCTCTTCAAACAAACCCAAAATATTGACGGTGGAACGTGCGGCAATTCCATCTCGTCTCTTTTCAGACACAGTCCGTTCTCTGTCAGGCATCTTCCGCGGGTCAAGCACATGTCTTGGTATGCCATCTACTTCGATGTTGTTGACTGAAGTAAGTCCTGTCATCCTTCCATGCACGATGTGCATCTCCCATCTACTGGCTTAACCGCAAGAAGATCGCCCACTTAGAACTCAGTCAATACTTCCTCTTCTATATTCACTTGCGCAGAAGGGTGTCTCCACGAATAAGTGTGAACTATACTAGACAGCGCAACACCTTGATCATCCTGACTTTTTGCAGCTAAAGATTGTACCAAAATACTGCCTGCAGGGGATTGCTTCCACTTCTGGCTGCAGTTCTCTTTATTGTTTGATGATGTCGGTATGCCGCGCGAAATCTTTCACGAACATTCCATCTCTTACACTTATCTGTAACACTGTTGGAACAGAAGCTGCATTATCTGACTCGATTTCCCGCCACACGGCAAATCTACTTAGACCGCAATCGATAAATGTGAGTAAACATTTCCTACCGAAATGAGTAACATCAACTGCCAAGCGACTCCAGGTTGTCACAACATTAAGATTACCCGCTTCATGGGATGATGGCGGAGGGTCAATTGTCCTGCATTGTACGCAGGAACGCACGCATCTATCGACGTCCTTTCTTCTCGCCTCGGGATCGACCAGCCGGGCAAGATGAAGCGTTCACTTTACTCCAAAGTGATGCTGAGCATGAAAAGAGTTTCTACGCTTAAAGCACATGTTTGCTCACCAGTTCCACTTTCAAGTCTCTCCCACCTATCTTCACACTCTGAGAAGTCTTTTTCACAACGTTTCCTGTCATGGCTACTCTTTGCCCGGGTCTTGCAAACCCTAGTAAGTACATCAGCTTTATTTCTACAGGACTTTACAAGGGTGATCGACAATGTCAGATCAAATTCTTTTACAATCTTCTTCATCAACCCCAAGCGTCAATTAACGAGCATCTCTGACACGACTACTCCCGGTCAGTGTAGATCTCAACCAGCACAAAACCGTCGCCGAATCTGTAATGATCTCCAGAGTTTGAAGATTTCACTTGAGAGTCAGATTTAATCCCTTAAGGAAGGAAAAGTACCAGCATTTACAAGACTTAAAACAGACATTAGAAAAGGATTACCACTCCTTTAACGATAACCTTCCGCATCATTAAAATCATTAAAATGGATCTAAATAGACTGCCTCGACATATACATACATTGTTTGTTTTATTTTGTGAATGTAAAATTCCTATCTCCCAAATTTTCCGCTAGGTTGTTCGTAAAACTGTTTGCAGAAAAGTATGTATCTTTTGTAAAATACGTATCTCCATTCTCGTTTTTTATGTAAACTTCCTAACTCCGATTTGAAATAGAAAGCCTTAACTTACAAAAGTTTAATGATAGAAAATAAATTTCGAAATATATTATATGTTCGAAACATAAATAAAAATAGTGAGCCGTCTTTAATTTTTTTTCACTACGAGGTTTTTTGTGCCTCCTGTAAAATTTTACATTTGGTGGTTACGCATTCTACGAATTAATGCGACGTTATACTTACCAAAATGTTTAATTTTTCTTATTTGTTCGTAGATTTGGCCCCAGACATCATCGTATCGACATTATCAATTTTCCAATTCCCGTACTACCACACAATGGTAACAGCTCACTGACTCACGACTTCCGCACCGGTTTCACGCATCAATGAGTACCTTTACACACCATGAGAGCACAACACCAAATTATCAACACAACCTTTTGATAGAAAACCAGAATTTGCGAGAGCGGGAAACCAGTGTCAGGTTTTTTAATGGGGTCATAACGAGATAGTAATTTATTTATTTCTAACCAAATCTCCTACCATCTCTGGACTTCAATGGAGTTAAATGGAAGTCATTTACTTATAGGTGCAATTCAACTTTGACATTTCGTATCATTGAACAAGTTATTGGTATTCGGTACGCGGACTGCTCCAATTGCGCCTGTACAGAAGCAGCCCAGTTCGGGATACTTCACTCGCGCTCGGGCGCTCCGTAAATGCCGACGCCTCGTGAAGATACGCTATTTACCTCTCTCATAATTTATTTATTCAAAAAACAGTTTTAATATAAAAAACATATTCTGCACATCTCATTAAGGCATTCCTGTATCAAGATGTGCAGCTTTACAATTACATCATTTAAAAAAATACAAATATATAATTTACAATAAAAACACATAAATTTGTTTTTGACCACTATAGTTTTATTTTCACTCTACTGGTTTTGGAAGAACCCTTCCTTCGTCAGGAGAATATTAAAAACATTTATGTATTTTTACCACAAATGCCACAAAGTGAATGCTTTTTAAAATTACAAATATATGAACTTAATATTATATTTTTAGTTCAAAGGGCGCACGAGCGTTAGTTTTAATGAAAAGAAATGAAAAGTATTGCGCTTTTTCTTTTTTGCCAACGTTTTGGACAGCATAACCTTGTTAACGTTGGTTCTAAGCACTTCTGTACCTGAGAAGTTTGTTCGACAAGCCGCAAAAGTCGTATTTTTGCAAACTTTCGTGCGTCTCTCTTTCATATGTTAATAGAACCCAAAGTAATAGAGAAAGCCATATTTTACGAGTATGTCAGAGATACGCATCAATTCTAATGAAAAAAAGCTGTTTTTAACCGTGCAGAGAAGAAATATTTCATGATTTTACCGGATTAAATGAAGGGTGATTTCAAAATAATGCTTGAAATCATTAATAATTTATAAGAATTTGATAAAAAAATCAATTTCTGACTCAATTTACTCAAAAACCGAAAGATCAAATCAAAAAAAAAATACTACAAATTCGACTCAGTGATGTAGATTCACCAGTTTCATGCTCGAACTACGAGTTTCCGGTACATACGATAATAATACGATATTGCGGTTATAGTTTTTCACGTGAAAATTACTCGAGGCTCAAATCTAATCCAGCAACATTGAATGTTTGGCCCTGTGTCTTATTTTACTGAAAGTATTTAAATATTCGTTGAAAATATAATAAATATTGAAATATTTCATCTTACTGGAAATTGCGGTCTCATATATTTTTAAATATTTATATATGAGACCGCAATTTCCAGTAAATTTGCCTATTTCAATATTTATTATATTTTCAATGTATATATATATATATATATATAATTATATTTTTGTTGTGATTTGAACGACAGTCAATTAAAACACAATTGAGTTTCTCTGTAATGAAAGAAGAGGTTTATTTTATTAATCTCACAAGATTTACAAAAATAAAAGCATTCAGTAACAAAACATTACCTGTTATGAAAGAAACGACATTTAATGTTATTAATTTTATGTCAATTCCTTAATCACGATAGCAATTACAAATTATTTCCATCAATCTGCCTTGTCACAACCCATAGATTATTTTTACTATGTCACCATAGATTACGAAATACCGAGTCGACTGTGTAGGTACTGTGGCGCACATCCAGCCAGTCCACGACACACACAGCCACAATGACGAGACAAGCTCGGCATTGCCTTGAATTAAAGAAAATTATATTTTTCTTAACATCTCCCCCCCTAAGGAAGACAATAAACCCCAACCTATTAAGACCCGGCATTTTCAATTTCTACCGATTTTATATCAAGTTTCTCGCTAACTCCTTAAGTCTTGGAGTTCCAAAAAAAAAAGTTGTTTTTGAAGATAATATCTATACATTTTTTTTGCCGAAACGTTAATCATTTGAAATTCCCTCGATAGAAAAAAATCGCAAAGTAGGCTCCGAAAATTATTAAAAATACGTTTTGTTCTGTTATTTAATATGTTATAAGCACGAAAAAATTCAGAGTGTATGTTTAAATGCAACTAAAGACATTGGAGAGAGATTTTTGCTTTATTTCAAATGAGTCGTGTTTCATAAAATATTTTCACAGCAGTCGCTTACGTCTGTTCGTTCCAATCGTTTTAAATATTAGCGCGCTCTCTCTAACATTCGGATTTACATAAGCCTATTTCAAACAATCGCCATTCGCCGTCCAGACGGCAAGCTTGGTGGACCTGTACTAGTATTTTTGGCATCGAAAATTACGTAATTTATTGTAAATAATATTTAATTTCAAATATTTGATTAACTTATTTTACGTGTATATAGCTATATATCAGTTAAATAATTTTTTTTTTTAAATGGGAAATAAACAAAAAAATTGTCGAATTTCTAAAATAAATTATATCTCCAAAAGTCTCAACACATCGTCGCTGCGCTTGCAAAATCCGCTATGTAAAAAAACGTTACTTTTCAGGAGAAGGAAAAAACTGATTAATTCAACAATGGATCGCATTTTTTAACATCAAAATATACAGAAAATTAGATATTTACGCCGGATTTTGTATAAATGATAATTTACAATTAAATATTTAGTTCTTTGGCGGTTATATTTAATTTTGTGAATAAATGACACATAGCTGATTTTATATGGGTCTTTAAATCCGCTTTGTGTTAGAGGTAGCATATAACGGATTTTGATGTACGTACATTTCAGACACGACGGCTTTTGCATTCAGTTAGAAATGATAGTGATTCTTAAATTGCGTATAATTTAAATGTATTAACGTATGCGCAAAGCATTTATAACAAACCAATAACCTATTTCTAACGAATCTTTATCTTTCCCAGCTGAAAGTTTACTTTTAAATAAGTAATTATCGAGTGAAGGTGAACTAAAAATATTTTGAGTAAGATAGAAAAACAAGTTTATTACACATTAAATTTTATTTATTGAAAGAAAAAAAACAAGTACCTAAGTTATCAACAAAATCAGTATTTGAGATTATTACATTTTATTTATCAAAAGAAGAAAAACAAGAAGATAATCATTAGTATTACACCTATTACAAACCAAACAATATTCAGCAATAATGCAATCATGATAAATACAACTTTCAACAAAACAAATAACTTCTCAGTTATGTAAATAAACAAACTGCTGGTCTAATAACTATTGAGATCTTTAAAATTTTATAAAAAAAACAGAAGGTACGTAAGTAATCTACCAAATCACTATTCGAGATTATTACATTTTATTTATTGAAAGAATAAAATCAAGTAGATTGTAGTAACTAGTATTATATCTATTACGTATTATTCAACATTAAAACAATCATAATAATTACAACATTTTAACAAAACAAATAACATATGAGTTATGTAAATAAACAATGATAACTCATGCTGGTCTTATAACTATTGAGATTAAATTTTTTTATAAAAAATAGAAGGCACATAATGTAATCTACCAAACCACTATTCGAGATTATTACAATTTATTTATTAAAAGAATAAAATCAAGTAGATAGTTATTATACCTATTACAAATCAAACATTATTGAACAATAATACAATCATAATAATTAGAGATGCGCCGATTATGACTTTCGTCGACTAGCCGACTAGCCGATTAGTCGGTTGTAATAAGACTGACTAGTCGGCTAAGCCGATTACGGTTTCGGGGATAGTTCTAGGTACCCTGAAATGTCGCGCATGGCCAAAGTGTACCTCTGCTGTCCCGCAAGTTCTGTTTACAGTGAGAAGCTGTTCTCAGAGGCCGGAAACATATATAAAACAAAAAAAAAATCGATTGCTACCAGAAAGGGCAGAAGCTTTAGTCTTCTTACATCATAATTTACCCTTAATAAAAAAATATAAGTAAGTTATAAAAAATATAAGGAGATTATGATATTTTTGGTTGTCACAATTGTGACTTTGATTTGATTAGATTATGTAGGTATGGTTATAAGAAATATGTTTTTTTCATTTTTTTTTGTTTTTATCAAACAGTTCATGTTTAGAATTTTTGGATATATATATAATATATACATATATTACTGTGCATCTTGTACATACAATCTTGATTTAATACATATAACTGAGTTTGTTAATTTAAAAAATCTACTTTTTATTTTAATAATAAGAAATATTTATAAATGTTCATTGAAGATAAGAAGATATTATGTTGTTTTTTATGTTAATTAGGATAGATACTAATTTTGTTCAATAAATGTCATAATTATAATTTCTTTACAAGCAAGTAATTTTAAAAAGTGATTACCAAAGGAAAGATTGTTTTACATTTTTTAATGTATAAGACTGATTATAAAAAGAAAATATATATAATCAAGGTTTTTATTTCATGTAGTTCCCCCGCATTCATATTATTGAGAAATACATACAACGTAAGAAGCCGGATAGTCGGCGCTCTTTGCCGATTAGTCGCCGACTACAATAGTGGCCGGATAGTCGGCTTTACCGACTAGTCGCCGACTAGTCGGAACATCTCTAATAATAATTAAAACTTTTAAACAAAATAAATAACTTCTCAGTTATGTAAATAAACAATGAGAACGCCTGCTAGTAAACTAAACATTCATCTAATAACTATTGAGATCTTTAAAATGTTATAAAAATAGAAGGTACGATAGTAATCAACAAAATCAATATTTAAGATTATCATAAAATGAATGATAATCTCGATGCATATAAAACTTTAAGGATTGTAATTGCTCAAACTTAGACTTATCATTTTTTTTTGTTCTGTGTACAATGGTTGTGGTGTTGTGTATAAATTTTGCCTTCTCCTTTGAGGCAGAAGTGTCCAGTTATCAATGTGTCGGAGTTTGTACATAACCTCACCGTGCTTGTAGAGCAGCCCTCTGATCTGGGTAACTGTAGGATCTCCAACCTTTTTGCCTGGACGAATAGTGCAGTAATTACTGGAGAGTGTATCGTAAGCCTTAAAAAAATTGTAATCGAGATACTTAATAAAGTAAGGTTTGGATGGTCTAGCTTTCCTCATTCGGTCCACATAATCCATTGGGGAGTATAATGGAGGAGTACAAAGCTTTTCCAATGTTGAGTGGACGCTATCCACCTCCATCATTGTGTGTCCTTTTTCTAATATGAGTTGCTCTATTTCTATATTCATATGTTTCGATATATCTGCCAGAGCACTGCTGAGGAATTTATTTTTATTTTGGTGAGCACAGCCGTCCGATATCAAAGTAATTTTTTTGAATCCCTTTCTAATTTCTCCCTCTATAAAATCTATAATACAAGAAACAAACTCATTTGCTGAAACACCTCCATCGCCTTCATGCCAAACGTACAAAAAAACATCTTTCGTATTGTTTTTATAAATGGTAAAGTCGTGTAACTGAAGTTTTTGCTTATAATATTGAGAGGAAACTAAAAGTTTCGGACAAAGCTGTGTGCTTTGAAGGTCCATTGTTACTACTAAATGTTGATCAGAGCAGGATGCAATAGCCAACTTCTTTGCATCTCTTGCTTCATTTTTCTTTTTAATGTGAATTTGATATTCTTCTTCATTTAGATTTCCTTGATTGTAGGATACGCATGTGTCGCATTGATCCTTGCGTGGTTTAAATATAGATATTTTATTACTTTCTAAAATTTCACAGAATTTCTTTCTTTGGACGCTAGTTATGCCGTTTTCTGAACACCACGACATGTAAATTTTATGCATTTCGGATTTGGATTTAAAACCATCCTCCACGTATGTTCTCGAACTAGTCGAGCGGCAATAATGACTCAAAACTTTAGGCAATAGGTCCAACCATTTTTTAACGGAATCTGACTTCAAAGACTGAGGAACTCTGGTCTTTCGTTTCGTAGTTGCTTGATTCTCATCATCGTTATCAATCTGTGTTGATGATATCCATTGAGCAAACGTATCTTTTGTAATACATAATGTGGCGTTAAAAAACTCTCTGCAAACTCTAACTTTTTCACCATTAAGCTTGGGTAAGGAGCAGTCGACCCCAATGTTGCGCTTCCAAGCACTTCTACCTTCTAATTGCTGTCGCCGTTGTCGCCTCTTGAGTACTTTTCGGATATTTACAAGTCCGAAAATATAGGCTTTCTTAGCTTCCCATGTTGACAAGCTCCAGAAATAGTTAAACACGTCTAGGCGAGCTTGTTCATTAACCAATCCGCATAAAAAAGATCTATTGGATAAATTCAAGCCATGATGATTGCATGGTGTTTCTTTTATTTTTATTTGAGCCCTTTTAACGTAAACTGTACGTCCACTTACTCTTTTAATACCGCTGTATTTTTTCCCCAGGACTCTTCAGGAAATTTTTATTCAACTTTCGTTTATCCTTTATGTCCGGTACATTAGTTAACAGATCGTCTTCAGAATTAGAGTTAGCATCAAAGCATTCGAATTGTCCCGTTTCGTGATTCAAAATAAACCTATGATTATTTGTGCCCAGTTGATCCTCATCATATTTCTCGTTAGAATTTGAAAGTGTAACTCGTTCAAACAGACCCGTTTCAGGGTTGAGTGTGCTCTCAGCATCATTACTCATGGTCAAGATTTCAACTGGGGATACATTCCCCACGTCTTTCTCCAAAACTGTTTCAGAAATGTCCAAATTATGTGAGAAGTTCGGGTCCATATTTTCTTTATCGTAGAAATCAGTAAAATCAGAACTATTTATGGCTAGTGGAATTGGTATATCATTTATGAAGTCCATATCAATTATTTGTTGTTGTGTTTCAACAGGTTGGGTGTTACTAATTATGCTATCATTTGTGACGTCCATATCAATTATTATTGGTTTTTGCTTTTCAACAGGTTGGATGTTACTAATACTTGCTTGGTTTTCTTTGAGTTCAACATGGTGATGATTGTTTAGAACCATATTCACCAATCGTTGAGCTCTAGAGTTACTAATACTTCCTTGATTGTCTTTGACTTCAGCTGGACGATGATTGTTCAGAACCATGTTAACCAATCGTCGAGCTCTAGAGGATCTCATCTTCGGTGTGGGCGGGTATTACCTGTTATAATGAAAATAAATTAGTTAATTAGGTATTATACACAAGTCAAAAATGTGTACATTTTTGGTGCGACTTATATCACCATGATTAGAGCTAATAGGTAAACATTTACTTGGCAAACGGAGTCTTAAAGTATACCGATTTTCGTGCAGTATTATTTAATTATATTTTTAATAAAGTAATTATTTGAATTCTACTCAAGCCTAACGATAGGCAAATCTTCAACATATCCAAAACATATTCTGTAGTTTTCATTATGTAAAACCATTTGCAGTAAAGATTAATCGAAAATACTGATTTCACATTAAGCTTGCCTTCCTCAATCGCAAATATAGGTGAGAAATATTAAAACATTTTTAAAACTTACATAAATATTTAAATTATGTATTATGCTAGATTGTATTAAGCAGGCTATTGTTATTTTGTAATTAATGTTAATAAAAGAAGTGTGTTCATTCAATATCCGATTTAAGGCAAATGTTTAAGAAATAATTACCCTATAATAATATGTCAGCGAAACTTATGTATTAATTATTTATAAATATGATAAACAGATATATTCTGCATTTAAGTAGGTACCTAGTTGTAAGTAAGTTTGCTAAAAAAACATTTAAAAATTTTTATTAGATTATAACAGTTGTATTACTTACCGGCTTTGAAAAATTAACACTCTTCTACGTAAACGTAAATTATTGTGCCCTGTAATGTAATTTCACACTATTTTAAAGCTGAAATATTATTTTTTGACGAACGTAAATAATCCGCAGGCACGTGCACCAAGACTGACTATCATAACAAGACTGTCCAAGTGTCCACTGTCCAGTCACGTGACTTGTAACATGCGCGTTCTGAACCAAGATTCAGTGCAAAATCCGCCATGTGTCTTAACTGGCGCAATATTAAGTGTTTTACTTTAGTCCAAAATGCGATATGTGAAGGAATCTTCATAGAGTATTTTGAAAGCCATTTTTTAAGCGAAAATACATAGCTGATTTTGCATTTTTCTAAACTAGCTTTAATATTAGAAAACGTGTTTCATAGGCCTATCCGCCACGTCTCGCTCTATCACAAAGCGTAAAAAACCGATATTCGCAAAAAAAACGTTTGTCGGATTTTGCAGGCGCAACGACGATATTTACTATTATTTTGAAAATAAGTATTTGAAATATTTACTAGTATATTATGTAGTAAGAATTATACCTATTTTATTATTTCAGAATACATACATTGGGAGATATTTCTAATTCAAATGCATTGGAAACTGGAATTGCCGGGTAAGTTTTTTTATTTAGTTTTTATTGTTGAGGAATATTGCGATTTTTGTTGTTGAGGAATGATGGTTTGGGCATGTAGAGGAAATGAGCGAAGGAAGGAGTGTAAGGAGAATAGACGATGCAAATGTGAATGGTAGCAGAAGTCGGGGACGCCCGAGGAAGACATGGCACGACCAAGTGAATCAGAATAATAGAAAGAGTCAGAATAATAGAAGAGCATATATGAGACGATGTATGAATGTAAATGAGGCAAGAAGTGTGTGCCAAGACCGAGTTATTTGGCGGTCCGTCCTCTCTGCCTACCCCTGCGGGTAAACGGCGTGATGGTTAGTAAGTTAGTTAGTTTGTTGAGGAATATTATACAAACGAAAATAATTATCGTGATTTCTTTTTGGGGTAACTTTCTGTATACAAAAACACAAAATTCACCACAATCTACACATCTGCCGTGACGATGAACAATGCTAAACTGTCCGAAATGTTAGCTCAAGCGCAACACGGCGTAATACCCCAAAATATATCCCGACGATACTTTTCGCCCTCATAATGTCAAATCATAAAATTATGCAACGTCTAGAATTTTGCGACCCGTTACTAGGCGAGCTTTCACGTAGGTTTTTTCTGTCGTGGTTTTTGCACCGGGGAGTTGAGGAATATTAAACTGAGGGACGATTATTTATTTAATGAGTCAAGCAGTTTTTTTTTTTAATATTAATAATAAATTTAACTCTTACGTATAAATTTATAAAATTTACATATTTCTTTGTCAAATTATAATTTCATTTAATTTTAAAAAAATACAGTCAACGCAAAAAAAAATAACAAGCAAACTTCAGTATCAGAAATTATCGTTAAGGGACAACTCCGTATAAAAAATGCATTAAACTTATTCTATTACAAAATATTTTTTCTATTGTTTTATAACTACATACTTATTTGTACTTTTAATTTATTTCAGAATGCGTTTATTTGAAGATACGAGTATATATAATGCATTGGTAACTGGAAATTCCGAGTAAGTTCGTTTTTTATTGACCATTGAATAATGATACACAGGAGTCCCTGAAAAAAATAATTTCCCTAAAAGCCTGTGTCATCTGTGACGATGCTGTGTGGGGGGTCTTTTGAGGAAAGGGAGAAGTTAAAAAGTGTCTCGAAGAGTTCCGTGTTGTTGAAGGGAGAAAATACAGAGACCAGCAAATAATTCCTCAGTCGAGCCGTTGAACTCGAATACGAGTCGTAGAATCGACCCGTTCTCTTGGAGCAAATGTCGACCGTGTACAAATTCTACCCAGTATACTTTTTTACTGTACAATTTTTGACAGACTGTACCTAGGCGATCTATTTTCAATAAATTCTAACCTTTTTTCAGATGTGACTCTACTCCACTGCGTAATGTTTTCCCTACAACTTGTAAGGAGTTGAAGTACAAAGGTGATAATTAAACCGTTTGAACCCCTCACTTATATTTTTAAAAAATCACTTATATTTGCAGTTATACTGATTTTATTTTGTTCTAGCTACCATGAACAAGGTGAAAATGCATTACCTACTCAGAATAAAGATAATCCGAAAAAGCCAAACATTTTCTACATAAATCATCAATTTGATTTGTATCTTTGATTATATGCTTCCTATAATTTTTAGTATTAATGACTCTATCCTGAATAGCAAGCATAATTCCTTCTGATTCTGCGCTCAACTCTCCAATACTCAACCATTTGTTTGCCAAAAATGTGTCAACATACGTTTGGTTGAGATAATTGAAGTGTTTTGCGTGTAAAATTTTATTTGACCAGGAATCTAATAATTCCTGGTTGGGATTTATAAAAATGTTGGCATTCTCGACGTATAAATTTAAAGTTGTAATGTTTCTATCTGCCTTTCAAATTATTTTGTGCATTTCTGAGCTATGAGTTTTCCTATGGAAAAAATTTTTGGTAATCAGAAAATTACTCAGAAAGTCTGATTAATTTAGTATTGATGGTTTTGTACCTCAGATCCTCATAAAAAGAAGGTAAACCTAAACAATATAAAAAAATACAACGTGACGTTCGTATTTAGTACGCGCATATGAACGTAAATAAAACTTCTACCAAGATTTCACACTATCAAATAGTATCAAAAACAATATCAAATAGTACATGGCCTCCCCGTAACCTCAAAACTCTTCAGTGACAGGGTCCCCATGGACTAATGATAAAAAAGACAGGAATCAAACCTGAAAGTACAATATCGTACTATCGCATATCAACAATGCATACAAAACAAATCCTGTCACAAGACTCGTGTATATGTGGGATAATAACAGTTCTCAGCGGTTGTAACAACTTGTAACTGTTTACACTAGATTGACAAAACATGACAGTACATGACATTAACATGACATCACAAAACAAACACAAATGGAGGATGGACAGTTCCCATTCATGGCGGCAAATAGAAATGTCGTCCATCAAAACATAAAGTGAATTTAAAGATAAAAAGAAACTTTTCATGCAACAATGACATGAAAATTTTGCACCCAACAACCATGTGTTGCAAGTGACCTCATGCGTATTAGCATGATACGTTTGAAAAATGGTGACAAGATAATGTCCTTAATAGTGCCTGAGAATAAGGTACTCTGTGCCAATTATAAGAATAATATCAAAGAAATTATTGTTTCTTAAAACGATCAAATTTGTAGTAATTTTCTACATTTAAAACGATATTTACGGATAACGTTAAAACGAAATTTATGATAATTTTAGTCATGTGGAAGTTATTGAAATAAATTCTTTTCAAATAGTATCTATTGAATAAGAACAAATTACACGGCAATAACCTTTAAGCTAAATGTAAAACGATTGCAAAGTATATCGTATAAACAATATTGAATATAAAAAAATCCAAAACCCAAATTACAAAGAAAAAGGTAAAAAAAAGGGTAAAACCTTCTGTAAAATATCTTGTTTAATGAATGTTTAGAATGGAAATTCCTGTAGAACTTATAGATTTGATATTTTAAATTAATTAAGGTCATAAAAATTGTATTATACGCCTTAACACAATGACTATAAACCTGTAAAAACTATTTTCCTGGACAAGCATACAAAAACTAAAAAATATGGTCGTACGTGAAAAATTATGTTTTGTTTAATAATTAATTAAAAAAACAGAACCTTGTATGAATTGAAAGAATGGAAATTCAGAATTACTTGAAAACAATTGCCGACAAATAAAAATTAACCTATAAAAATTTAGTTCCAACTGAGCTCGTTGAAAAAAAGATTTAAAACATTCCCTGTTTGTTGAAAACCCTTTTCCCATAATAAACAAAATATGAGCATTGAATATTAATGGTCCTATCTTGTATATTAAAAGTTAAAAAACTAAATAAATTATAAAAGAAAACCTTCAAAAAGCAATTTGCCGACAGCAAAGGAAAACGCAGATCAGGCAGGTGTGACGTCTCGCTCCTAGTCCTGAAGCATTTATCCAATGTTGAAACAGCATTTACTCTGAAAAGCATGTTTTGTGTATTTCATTATTGAGTAAAAACAAATGCAACATTTTAATTTTAAAATACAGGAATTAGAAAAAATATATTATGTTAAAGTATATTGAAAGTGACAATAAAATTCCAAATTTAAAAATCATAAATCTTTGTAACTATATTTTTATAATTTAAGAACACAATAATATGTGTAAATGGTTTACTAAGAGTTGAACACTTTTATGTAACAATCATCCACATGACTTAAAACGTAATATTAACTTTATAAGGTGAAAAAAAGGTTATTATTGAAAGGAAATTACGGATCAATAAGGTTGCTATAATAGTTCGAAATAATACAATTACGGAAATTAAGGAACCTATAATATTTACGTTCACTGAAATTCAAAGAAAAATTAACAATCGCATGATGTTAAAGTTATAGAAGAGGTTAAATAAATAACTTACTCCATTTTTTTTTTTAAATGAGATGCGAAGAGCTACTGTCCGCATCATGATCATTTCTAGCGCCATTCGTGAAAGATGAAATATGTACCTAAATACTCTGTTAGGACAAAATAAAATAAATTAGCACACAATAACCATTATCTTGTTAGGATTTTAAAAAGCTACGTATAAAACATGGTAAATAATGAATAAATACTCAAGATATAGCTAGAGGCACACAAGATGAGTTCAGATTTGAAAGCGGGAACCAAAATAAAATAAATTTTAAACTAAGAAGAAGAAAAAAGTGTGAACTTACGGAATCATCGGCGAACCAAACCACAACGTTGAAAAAAAAACTTTAAACACGACCAAAATGATATTGACCACACGTGTCTAAAAAAAAACTTCTAACAGGTTAGGTTAGGTTAGGTTACCTAGGTTAGGTTAGGTTAGGTTAGGTTAGGTTAGGTTAGGTTAGGTTAGGTTAGGTTAGGTTAGGTTAGGTTAGGTTAGGTTAGGTTAGGTTAGGTTAGGTTAGGTTAGGTTAGGTTAGGTTAGGTTAGGTTAGGTTAGGTTAGGTTAGGTTAGGTTAGGTTAGGTTAGGTTAGGTTAGGTTAGGTTAGGTTAGGTTAGGTTAGGTTAGGTTAGGTTAGGTTAGGTTAGGTTAGGTTAGTAGGTTAGGTTAGGTTAGGTTAGGTTAGGTTAGGTTAGGTTAGGTTAGGTTAGGTTAGGTTAGGTTAGGTTAGGTTAGGTTAGGTTTAGGTTAGGTTAGGTTAGGTTAGGTTAGGTTAGGTTAGGTTAGGTTAGGTTAGGTTAGGTTAGGTTAGGTTAGGTTAGGTTAGGTTAGGTTAGGTTAGGTTAGGTTAGGTTAGGTTAGGTTTAGGTTAGGTTTAGGTTAGGTTAGGTTAGGTTAGGTTAGGTTAGGTTAGGTTAGGTTAGGTTAGGTTAGGTTAGGTTAGGTTAGGTTAGGTTAGGTTAGGTTTAGGTTAGGTTAGGTTAGGTTAGGTTAGGTTTAGGTTGGTTAGGTTAGGTTAGGTTAGGTTAGGTTAGGTTAGGTTAGGTTAGGTTAGGTTAGGTTAGGTTAGGTTAGGTTAGGTTAGGTTAGGTTAGGTTAGGTTAGGTTAGGTTAGGTTAGGTTAGGTTAGGTTAGGTTAGGTTAGGTTAGGTTAGGTTAGGTTAGGTTAGGTTAGGTTAGGTTAGGTA